>NW_008654523.1:0-11435 GCF_000695815.1 Acanthisitta chloris
AAAAATTTTGTTTTTTGGAAAGAAACCCCCCCCCCCCCCAAAGCAACAGACGTTTGTATTTTGCCAGTTTAAAAAGAAAACGTTTTTCCTTACACTGTTTGACATGCTTAAAAAAAACCTAGAAACCTATCCCCGTGCGACTAGAAAGGCTTTCAGGGTTCAAGCTATAGAAAACATACACGAGAGGGTTTGGGCTGGCTTTTTTGTTGTTGTGTTGTGAAGAGTATTAAAAAAAAACCCCACTTGCTATGGTATTTAATTTAGCCATTGATTTAGCCATTTACTCTAAATGCAGCAACACGGTTCTGTCAGCAGCCAAAAGGTAAGGCCTCACAGGGGCATGCTGTGCTGGTTTTTGAAATGCTCAGGAAACGCCAAAATACCTTATTCTGTGCTTTCACTTTAGTGAAGCCGCTATGCTAGAGGAGGAGATTAAAAACACAGGAATAGGCCTTTACTGGAAGCAGCTCCATGCTGAGAGCACCATAAAAGCAAGGGATGTGTCTTGCTTTGCCTTGACAATTTGGGAGTGGCAGTGGTAAGCTCTGGGAGAGGGGAAGACCAACCCACCGTGTGCAGCAAGGTTGGTTCAGAACAGATGTGCAGTGAGAGGGCATTGAGGGTCATAGGAGCAAGGCATGAAAGAGGGTGATGGAGCTTACAGCTTCAGTGTTGCTGATGTTCCTCTGTGAAGAATAGTGAAGTCTTGTATTACCAGGTACCTGTTTCACTGTTGTGACTTATAACTGTTGGTGGTTTGGAGGGTAAGCCCTTAAATACCAGTTCTAATCACGGACCTGCTCTGTAGGTAACTTTAGATTTGTCATCTGTGAATGAGGTGTACAGGTCATGCATTTAAGTAAGATTATCTTTGCTGCTACCTGAGCAGTTGCACAACTGTTACAGCCCTACAACTACAATATATGTTTCATTGAGAAAGAACTCACTTTGCTTTAACATACAGATTTTTTTTTGCTTATCTGCTTTTACTGGAGCATATGTTTATCTTTGATTACTTTTGATTATTTTTTTTTTACATCTGTAAACAAGCTTTTTATAGCTTCCAACAGAAAACCATATAGTAGGCACACTGTGTGAAATGGTTGGAATTTCTGGGTTGTCTAATACCCAATTACGTGAGGTTTCTTGCTGTTGTGGAAGCTGTGCACGCTTCAGCAATTTTGGTAGCACTTCTGGTAATTTTTTTGCTTTTGAATTATTGGGGCAATTAATACTCTTGTTCTGGTGTTTTCGCAATCAAGCTTAATATCATTTCGTGGGACTGAGAAGGTACATGTGTTGGGTTGACATGTGCCATCAGCCAAGCATGGAGACAACTGCTTGTTTACTCACCTCAGTGGGACAGGGGAGAGCACAGGAGGAGCAAAAGTGAGGAAAAAAAAGTGAGAAAACTTTCCAAGCAGTGGTTGCCTTGGAAAACAACCCACATTTGGTTATTCCTCTACCCGAGTTTTTATTGATGGGCATTGCTTTGTATGATATGGAGCATTCCTTTGGCCAGTTGAGTTATCCTGCCTGTGTCCTATTCGAACTTCTTGTTCAGTCCAAGCATATTTGCTGGGAATCTGGAGTGGGAAAAAGAAAACCTTGAGGTTGTCGCTGTTCAGCAATGCCCGAAACATCTCTGTGTTATCAACATTGTTTTAGTCACAAATCCAAAACAGCCCCATTGGGACTATGTGAAGAAAATGATCTGCATTCCAGCCAGACCCAGTACAGCAAATCAGCAACTTCCAAGGAATGTGGCATTTATTGTATTTTTAATGTCATAATCACTGATAATTAGTCAGTCATTCTGTGTGGAGTCGGAGCACAACCTTGGCAAACAGCTTGGTTTGGTACAGTGGTTTTAAAACTTTCTCCAATTAAAAGCTAGAAGTGAAATTTTAGTGATGACCTTGGCATGTTTGCAGCTGCTCCTCAATAGCAAAGCAATTCAGGCAACAGCAGGGGTGGCTGGAATCATCTCAAATTTGATTTCTATTTAGCTATCATCAGCATTGGATCTACACTGCAGTCGAAACTGTTTCTATGGGTGATGGGGAGAAGCAGCTTAAAGAAAAAGAAGGGTAAAGAGAGGATTGAAGTCACTCAGCATCAGTGATTTCATTTACGTAGCTTTGTGCCTTAACAGTCAGATGTATGAGGCTGGTGAAGAAAGGGCAGTAATAAAATGATTCCCAAGGTGTGTGATGTACATGACCCTAAGAAGGTGCTGGTCTTGTGGTTTGTGTCAGTAAGAAGAGCAAAGCATGACATTACTTGCCCAGGGGAACTTGCCAAACATTATTATTAAAGATATTGGATCCGGAGAGGAGCAAGAGAAAACCCTGAAGAGGTTTCTAGAAATGTATTGAAATATTTTATTGACATTAAAAACTAGGTTTGGGACTGTAGTTATCAAAAGATTTTAGTGCAGAAGCAGCATGATTACTGGTAACTGCCACTTAGGAATAGTTTTGTGGTAGGTTATGTCTTCCTTAACTAGGGTAATGATATCTGAAGGTTTCATTGTAGGCATTTTTGGTGGTTTTTTTCCTACTACTAGCTGCTTGTTGATGCTGATCAGGTTTAAGTTGCAGTACCTAATGTTATGTATTCCTCTGTGGAAAGGCATGCATAGTGTGACATGAATACCTTGCAGAAGTATGTTTCCATATGCAGGCAAATCTCTTTAATGAGGAGCATTTGTAGAAGTGGAGCAATTTGGAGTAGCTAATAATAGGTCTTCAGTGGTTTACCTGCTGTCATAGTGTCACACAGCATAGGTTAGGAATGGACATGTTCATGGTTATGTGCTGTAGGATCTGTTTAGGATGTAGTTGGTGCAGAGATGTATTTGAATTCTACTTGCACTTGATGTGAAAGTTGACACACACCTGCAATACAGCAGTTTCATAATAGGACAAACAAAGAAACTCCCTCATGACAAATGAGATGCTCTGCACAAAAGTTAACAGGAGGAGAGGTGCCTCTTGTCTCACTTGTGTAGTATCTTAGACTCACTGCTTTTCTTCTTGCGTTTCTGCGCTTCTAGCGTTACTTTGGCTATCTGTGGAAGATTAAGAGGCTCATCTCAATTTGATGTTCCAGAAGTAACAGCTGTTAATTTTACTTTTTCTGTTGTGAATGAGTATGCGTGGGTGAGCTTTTTTACCTATTTTTTTCCTCTTTAGGGGACTTATCTCCCTAAGGCAAGTGGATAATTATTCTTAAGACAGGCAAAAGTGATTTGAGGCTGGTGTGGTACCTGTTTTTAATAGAAAAGCTTATTTGAAACTAAGTAGATACAAAGTTGACAGTGTCCCTTTAAGAGTTTGTTTAAATCACAGGATTTTGTTCAAGTAGCTCTTCCTCCCTCTTGCTTGTTTTATGCAGCATTATATGGAACCATTCCTAAGCTTTAATCCATTACAGGAAATAATGGGTTCACTTCCTTTTTAAGCAGGACAAAAGGAACAAGCTGTGGAATGGTATAAGAAAGGAATTGAAGAACTGGAAAAAGGAATAGCTGTCTTAGTAATTGGTCAAGGTAAGCCAGTTTTGAGTTTTGTGGAACAGATTTTGGTTTGTAGCTACTTCAAAGTGAGAAATCAATATTGCTTAATATGGTAGGTGTTAGGAATGGTCTGCTATATGAATTAATTCATAAGCATGTTTATTATTCCTGTTTTAGATGTAGGTGAACACTGGTCCATTTCTCTGTTCTGCCTTAATGTTCTGGTCTATAACACATGCAAATCTTCCTCCAAATATTTTCAGACTAGCCAAAATCTTAAGCACTTCATGAAAATTCTAAAGTGAAACACTTGATTTCTTATGTAATGAGAGTGCCAAAATACTGAGTATTGATTTGATTTGCCAAATGCTGACACTTTATATTCTCACTTATGCAGAGTTTTGTTTTCTGTTCAGCATAACTTAAAAAGAAACACCCTGATTTGGAGTGGCCTGACATGGTGTTTCTGAATAGCTTTTGCCAAAATAGCTGAATGCTTCCAACTAAGGAAGAAAGTCATCTCTGTGTGTGGAAATATTTTAACTTGTAGTGTTGCAGGTATGTACCACAGAGATACAGGTGCAGTGAAGGTTTTGCTAAGAATTTCTGTTCTCAAAATATTACTATAATAACTAGCCAAACCACCTGCCCCAACCCCAAACACCCCAAACACAGCTTTTGCAGGGTGCTGTTTTGTTCCTCAGCTATGTTTAGAAGTATATGGTGACACGTTACTTATGCAGCAATACCAGTGGCACTTGATACAACCTGTCTAAATTACACAGTTAAAAAAAAAACTTGACTTGAACAGACAGTATTTTTAAGGAAGCGGTGATCCTAATGTCTAATTCTGTGTAAAGGGACACAGTCAACTGGATTTCAATCTCTTCCATTTTGTCAAAGTAAATTCTTTCAAATTATACTTGCCTCTCAGTCACTTTTCAAGCTTTTTAAAGATTGTTTCTTATTTCACTTCTGTTCAGAGAAATGCAGTGACAAAGAACATATATGAAATGTTAGACAATATGCAAAGCAATGTTTGGGTTCCTACTGCCCTGTGAGCCGTGTTGTAAAGCAGATAGTGTCAATGAACTTTAAATTCTTGATTAAACAGAAAGCTTTTGAATTATTTTCATCAGTTTTGCAATGAAGTTCTTTAGTGGAGGGGGTAGATAAGGGGTGGGAGGGAAGAGGAGGGAAGGCTGGGTGTCAGTATTTTAGCACTTTAAAAAGTTAATTTGCGGAATTGTTTTTAATATTGATTTTTCTTTGTAAGGTGATCAGTGTGAACGGGCTCGACGTCTCCAATCTAAAATGATGACAAATTTGGCAATGGCCAAGGATCGCTTGCAGCTTTTAGGTACCAGTTACAATTCATGACTTTGGAAAGTTTGTAATGATTTGCACAACTTCATGTAATGCATTCTTCTAAATTATTACTCTGATTTTCAAAGTGGAGGACTCATTATCTGTGTAGGGTCTCTTAAGTTTAGCTTTTAGTTGAGACTGTGTTGTTGATGGATTTTGGAAGTGGAATTTCATGACTGCAAAAGTAACTGAGAAGTTTTTATATCATAGCTCACTTGACTTAGAAAGTGAGGATGTCTTGATTAACTCATGTTGGAGTTAGAGCTGTAGTAAAGCTTATGATATATTGCTGATCATGAGTGCCAAGTGTGCTTCCTGTAGGTGTAACTACTTCATGTTAATTTTGCTGTCACAAAGCAATTTTCCGTACCATTATTTGTATTTAATAATAATAGTAATAATTCTTTAGCATTATGTAGACCATAAGGTTGTGAAATCCCAATTCTCCTAATTAATTTTTTCTAGTAGTGTTCTATTTTAAGACCAGCAGGTAAGATCACTTCTTTTCAGAAGCCTGGTGGTATAGAGTTTTAGCTTTATTAAAATTAATTGTTGTGTATCAGCTTTTAGTAAAACAGGCAGTATTGCAAATGGTGTCTTACACGAAGATCCCCTCATCAGGTAACAGATCCACAGCCTTGTGTAGTGCATCCTCTAAACAGAAAACTTTTGCAGATTCTTTCAGTTCAGACAGTAAAATGAAGATTGCTTTTCGAATCGCTCTGTAAGAGAGAACTAACAAATGTACTTGAGTTTAACTTGCATATCTGCAGCTTTAATCTTGCACTCTGTTCTTTGGAGTTCTGCTCATTCTCCTAGAGCACATAGGAGAACCTGTGTTCTTTTCTCCTCTTACACTTTGTGATTCTGTGGTCCTAACTGAGGATTGACAGGGGAGTTGTGACAACCACAAGGAAGCGAGTCCCTCTTATTTCTCTGGAGTTCCTGGTGCCCTTAGTGCTTTGTGAAAAAAATTTGAAGGGAACATATGGTGCAAGAGACATCCTGCTTCAGTGCTTTATTATGGGTGTTTGTTAGTACAACCACAGTATATGCAAAAAATACATTTTTCTACTCGTTAGGGTTAAAAGCTGACTTCCAGAGGTAATATAAACTAGGGAACAAAAGAGTGAAATTGATTACATGTTAACAGTCTTTGATAAGGTATGGCTTGTTGCAGACATCCTAACTGCAAGTAACTAGAATTGCTTTTAAAGAATTTACTGTTCCTTGAAGTAACTATATCTGTATTTTGTGGGTAGTGCTTCATCCTTGCTTCTGTTATTGTAGTAGCACTTATAGTGTGGATAAGTTGCATGATCTGATTGAAAAGAAACAAAAGGTAAACGTCACAAAACCCCCTAAAATTGAAGTACACTCTTCTCTGCTGCCAGAATGTGTGATCACATGCTATTTGTTTGCTTCATTCAGAGTGCAGGTTGAAAGGTAGACACATAGAGTAGTGTTTATTGCATAAGTCGATGTAAAACATTGTTTTATTTTTACTTCTAGATTATCACAAGTTTAGTACTTTGTTCTGCCTAGGTTCCTGTTCGGTTTGCACTGACAGTCTACCTCAAACAGTGTACCTGAGAGCAAAATTGGGATATAAAGGAGCAAGTGAAGTCATGTGTCTTTTAGGAAGGAAAAAGATGTGGTTTGGGAGAGATATTCCAATGGATTTAAAGCCATGCAAATTTGATCATTATGGATCTATTTAAGTAATATTTTTATGCCATTTAACCAACTTCCAAGTATTGAGGGCATCTTGTTTCATTACTTTGTGTCATTTTATATGGACTTTGTGGAAATTTGAGGTAATCTGGAATTTAATTGCAAGTGCCATTCTAAACATAGCTTTTGGCCTGTTACTTATACTAACAGGTATTTGGAAGCTTTTCAGTGGTGTAAAGATTCTTTTGTAGTTGAAGTAAACAAGAGGCCCTTGAAGCTCTTAAGGTTCAATAAAGTGATTTTTCTTATGAATCCAACTCATAAGATTAAAGAGCGTTTTCCTCTAGCCCTGTGGAACTTCTCCATTTCTTAAGGCAGAATAGGCAAGTCCTTTATTGCATTAGCTGGCAGGATAAAACAGACAAACTAGACAATAATTTCATCCAATATTTCATCCTGCTTGCTAGGCAGAGATGTGATTGCAGACTGCCTAATTGAAATGCTGTCCAGTCAGGCGAGTTACATTGGTAATACGTAGTGAAAATTAAATCATATGGATTATAACTGTCCCTTAAAAGTTCTCAGTGTTTTGATTATTTTTTTTTAAGAGTGTTGGTGCATCAGTGTAAGTTTGAGTTGCATGACCCCACTGATGGGAGTGTGATGTCTGATCCTGTGTTATCACCACATGTCGTCACACCACTGATGCCTTTTGATACTCAACCAAGAGCATGTAGCTACTCACCTTCGATGACAGATTCTCTATTTTGAGCCCTGTTTTCATCTGGAGTCTAAATTACAGTATCTTCCTCTGTTTAAAGCTGTACTGTGACACAGTCTGAAAGCTGAGGTTACTACTGGTGTGTTTCAGAGCACCTCAAGGTGACCCCATCACTTTGGCAGTCTACTGACAATATGGAGCTGTGCTAGCTGGCAGGGGACTTAGAAATTTGACCATTTGAATTGGTGGTGTTCCCCATTTTTGGCATGGTTTAGGGTGTGCTGGTTGTGTGGTTGCTTTGAGTGGCTGAATCTTGCTGTGATGGTCTTCACGGTCGTGGTCTCTCCTGAGTGACTGATTGCCCATGTTAGATTCATTATATTTGATACATTTGGAATGACAGGAAGATAATTGTTTTTTACAGTCCATACACAAAAGTCAGTAGTTTGTTGTTCCCAAAGATAGATAGCCACAATGTCCTGTGCAACACGATTCAATTCTAATGCTATTTCTGTGTTTTATCAATCTGTGTTCTCCCATTTCAAAGAGAATTTCCATAGGGGGACAGGCTTTTGTCAGCACAAGTGCCTTTCTGTGTAGCTTCAGTATTGTGGTTGAAGGGTGCACATGGCACATAATTCAAATACCTTTCGTCAGTATCCTCTGTGGAGGATAATGATATTCCTCTATTCAACCTGTGTATAGATATGGTCTGCGATGAACACTTTCTGGGATCTTCCACTTGCATGGAGGTGCTGGTGCTTTTTGTTTCAGGCTTGTGTTAAAGGGTAGTGTGGTTTATTAGAAATCAGTTACCTTGAACTCAAGGTCTAGTGTTGTCTAAATGAGAAAATTGCTGCAGTGCTGTTCACTTGGTAAGTTTATGTCAGCTTTGTATGATTGAGGAGAAATAATGAATGAGGTTCTGTAAACCTTTTTTTCCCCCCAGTGTCTGGAGACATAGGGAGAAAGCATTTAAGTGGAAGGTGATGGTGTCCTGTTAGTTCCCTGGAATAATATTTAAGAGCTCAATTTATTGTCAATATTCCAGTGGATCCTCGAGCTACACTGTTTCTAAAAGAAATAATAAGTTTGCTTTTTGTAATTTTACGTGCAGTACGAAAATTACACATTAATATGTAATGTAATGAGAAGACAGTGTGTGAATGGAGATTGGAAAACAGTTGGATTACATTTTCTTTTTCATTTTTTTGTTCTGTTGCAGTTCTGAAGTTCCTGAATATGTGGAACTAGCTAAACCATTGATAGCTGTCGTGAAACCCCGGTGCCAAATTGTAGTGTTGCAGCAAATAGCATTTCCTGAATTCTTGCCCAAGCCAATTGATGTTATTATTACTGTCACTCACTAGAAAGCTTTTTTTGTAAAACTCAGAAGTGTTCTCCAAAACATGATGACTCGTCTGCTATCTTACAAAGTCTATTAATACTAACTTTGTTTCCTAAGCTTCTGTATCTACTTCCCATTCCAATTGCATGCACTGGGCAGGGAGTAGACCATTCTGCTGTCTCCTTTGGTAGTGGTGCTGCCACTGAAATAATACACTGTCTTTGCAGTCAGTTGTACTGAAAGGATTTTGCTTGTGCTTCTATAGAGGAAGGATTACTAGTGTAACTTCTTGGAAGTTGAAGAGCTTGTGGTTGGTTATAGGCTGTTCTTGTGTAACCAATGTGTTTTTGTTTTATCGTACCCAATGCTTCAGTGCTTTCAAGCAAAGTAAACCTTGGGTGCACATACTAATCCTCAGCTTCAGCTTTTTGCATTTGCCTGTGGCTACTAAATTTTTTTTCTAAACCTTTTCTTGTTCCATCTAAAGCTTACTATTAAACCATCAGTTAAACTATTAGGTGTAAAGATACTATTCAGGGAAGTGAAGCAGTGAGTGGTCAGGAGCAGGAAGAAAGGAATGAAGCAGAAGCATGTGTAATAGATATAGAAACATAAATAAGGAAGTGCTTATGCTTGCTGGGTGCACATCTTCAGTAGAACTTGTCTGCTTTTGCAGTATGTGCTTTCATGTTGCCAGAGAACACCGCTCCTCTACTGGGCCATCTCTTTTCCTGCAGCTTCTTGGTCCTGTTCTCTCTTGAGGGACAGCAGAAGAAAACTGGGAGGGCACAGGGGCTTGACCAATGTATGCCTTGCGGTCTTACAAAGAGCAGTATGTTTTTAAAGAAAGGTGGATGCTTGTGAAATGAAGGTGGGAGAGGCAGTAAAGTGCCCCAGATGTAAGGCCTAGAGGTTTTTAACGGCAGTGGGGAAAGCAGGAGTGTTAGCTAAGCTGCAGGGAACTAAGTAATCTTGAGATTCATTTCTTGTTTTGAGTTGTTTCCAGCCTTTGACTTAGTTTGGCTGTTTTTCATTACTGCTCAGAGTTAATTTCTTTCTCCTTTAACTCCGTAAGTCTTGTATTCACATGTTTCTGAAGTTAATCCTCCTAAAGAACAGAGCTTGCATGACAATTTTATTGACTTAATTTCAAGGCAATTATATTTCTAAGTAGAGATCTTAAAAGACATCATCGTAATGTGTATGTGGTGTTTTGCTTGAAGTTTGAGGTTTCTGTAGAATGTTAACTGGCTGTTACTACTTGAGTGAATCATTTAATATGCGGGGAAGTGATGAGTCCTCACAGTTGGCCAAAAGTAACACCTTGGGGAGGACTTTCAGAAATGGGTTATCAACACAAATGTTTAGTAAATGAAATTGAATTAATCCTGAACATTGCTTTTGAGAAGGAACCACAGTCACTAGACTGGAAAGATTGTTGTAATTAACTCAGCCGTAAGTGGTGAGTTTTAAAGCTGTTTTCAGTCATGCTGATACTAACAGAATTTCTCTTACAAATTTGCTAAACGTGTAGAATAGATAGAAATAGTCCTTTTATCTTTAACTATAACACAGCCAAACTTGACATTTGTGTGTTCAACATACATAAATTTTCTTGGTTCATTTTTTGGTTTTTGTTTGTTTATTTTGTCCTTTTTCCTCCCTCCCCCTCTGTCTACTATGTAGAGAAGCTGCAGGCAGTTTTGCAAATTTCCAAGCCGCAAATGGAGGTCTATAATGACAGTACTAACCTGGCATGCCGCAATGGACATCTCCAGTCAGGTGGGTTTGGTTTTACCAGCACCTATTCAGGGGATGTCTCTCAGTTGATGGTGTATTACAGGGAAAAGTAATGCAATGATATGTTCTGGCCCCACCAATTTTTAAACAACATTGTTTATATTCCTGTTCTTAAAGGCTTTGTATAAAACACATTTTATCCTTTCCATGGCTCTGGCAACGCTGTTATGTATTGCAGTATTCAGTTCTCTTTTACAATGACTCTCCTATAATTCAAAAGTATTTAAGAAGACGTTTTAGAAAATATTTCTCATGTTATGTTTTTCAAGAAATTAAGTTAAACCTGTTCTAGAAAGTGTCAAAGTCAGTATTGGATATATAGGTTATATTTTGTGCCTGCATAAGTAGCTCTTCCTTTATGATATTACAAGGGTGAGTGTGCATTTGCATTAAGCAACTTTAAATTTCAGGGGGTTTTTACGTCAAGAAAGTGACACACAATTAAAACAAGGGGGAGATGGCAACAGCTCTTGCATTTTGTCAAAGAATGTTGGTTTTATTCTTTCCCAAAAGTCTGAACCAGGGATGCTAAAATAGCAGAAGTAAACTTGCAAAGTTACTGTGAGGTTTGTGAATTGTCTTTGGGGAATGTTTTAAGCCAGCACTAAGCTGTTGCCACAACTCTGATCTCAACTGATAATTTGTACAGTAGACTACGATGAGGTTAAATAAACCAGAGAGCTAACAAGCACTGGAATTTATAAAGGTCTACTGGGTCACGAGCAGTATTCAGGTTTTGAAAGTAAGTAAACTGAAACTTAGTGTAAACTGCATGCTTTTCTTCTGTTTGCCTTTTTTTTTCTTTTTAAGATCCATTTGTAGTTTTGATGGCATCTTACTCTTTGGTTTAATTCTTTCTAATGGATAAGAAATTAAAGTAGTGAACTGTGTCATGGTGGGCACCTTTACATTACTGTATATGGTATTTTGGTTTAACCATGTTTGTCAAAAAAGTGTAGATAAAATGGCTCTTTGGTGTAAGTTCTTAGGTAGATTGACCTCAA
>NW_008654523.1:11446-41994 GCF_000695815.1 Acanthisitta chloris
TTAAATGATCCAACTCCTGCCTTTTTACCAGGCTGGATAGAGACTGAAAGAACAAGTACATAAGTATACACACAAAACATCATAATGTCTTCTATCTAATTTAATATGAACAGGTTTTACTGAAAACTCTTTTCTTAATATTTTCTTCTACCTTTGCCTTAATGTGTCTCAGAATTGGGTGCTGCAGGAGAAGGTTAGACTGAATTTTCACTCTTAAGGCCTTTTTACCAGGCTGGATAGAGACTGAAAGAACAAGTACATAAGTATACACACAAAACATCATAATGTCTTCTATCTAATTTAATATGAACAGGTTTTACTGAAAACTCTTTTCTTAATATTTTCTTCTACCTTTGCCTTAATGTGTCTCAGAATTGGGTGCTGCAGGAGAAGGTTAGACTGAATTTTCACTCTTAAGACTGTTAATTTACTTAAAATCTATTAGTAATAAAACATAGAATATCCAGTTTCATCTACTGGAAATGGAGAAACATTTTGCCAGTTCTGTGGCAGGTGTATTCACAGGTAGAAGGAGATGGTCACTGTTGGTAAACTCATGGAAAACAGTATTAGTCAATTTACCCATTTGGAGTCATAGTCCAAGTGATTTAGAGAAGATAAATCACTTCAGCAAAGGTGTGGAGGAAATGGTATCGAAACAGCTGCAAAGGGCTGTGGTCTTCTGGGAATGTGTTTTTCTGAGAGAGCCTTCCCATTTTCTGAAAAGGAGTGCAGGCTAACAGAGAAATGTTCATTTACCACACTCATTGGGATCTGAGGAGAGACATCAGGGCTCAAGAGCAGGTCATAAAAAGTATTAGGTATCAGGCATCTACTGATGACTTTGAACAAGACTTCAAGAGGTTTGTTCTGTTTCCATTTGCCAAAGGTAAAACTTTAGATTTACAACTTGTGGAAGTCAGGGGATTACCCAAAGTACTGAATTTCTCCTGCAGCTGTGGGGTCCCAACAATACTGTGAAACTCAGCCTATTCCCACTTGTCTGAATTTCTTAATTGGCTGCTGCCTACTCTCTTGTGCTTGCTTTCTCTGTCTCTCTCTTTGAGGTGTAAGGAGAGGGAGTCCTGTTTTTAAGAACATGTTGGTACTGTACTTTTTTCTTATAATAGTGTGTCAGCTTTGCTTCAGTCTGCTAATCATCTTGCTGTTGTTCTTCTTTTATACATGAAAAATGGTATTTTCACACAGAGTAGAAGTAATTTAAAAACACATTCTTAGAAAACTACAAAGTCAATTTGCAGGCTACTTCAGATAAGAGAACTTCTGTTACTGAGAAAGTAGAGGTACTTTGTAGGTACTGAGCCCACAGGACTCTGGCATAAGCTTAATTTTCTATCTGTAAAGTGTTACTTGCAGTGTTGCCTAATCACGCTGAGCTTTGTGAAAGTCCAGGATTTTTATGATGCGTGAAACATGGTCATTCTTATTTTAACATCAGCAAAGTGCCCTTTTGCCCATTATTTGGTCTACAGTTTCATTGCTTTCTTGCATTTGCCTTTAAAGGCCAAAGTCTCTACAGGTGCATTTGCTTCAAAATTACATCTAATATTATATTCTCACAGCTATACTGCACACTTTTTGTGTTTCCAAAATGTTACTGATTTGGGATTCTGCCTTCTCTGCAGATACTATGTGTCAGCTTTTCAGACCAATTTACTTGGTTGTAACAGAAATGACTACCTAATCCTGTTTTCCACATTCATAGTTTCCAAACTCACCTGAATAGCTAAAGGTTTTTTCTTGAAAATTTATCTGACAGATTTATAATGAGGTTTTATAAGACTTCAGCATAGCAGTGTCACCTGCCCTTCAGTTGCAGAAGGCTATCCAGTAACTTGTCTAAAGAGTAATACCAGGTAGCCTTGACCCAAAACTTTGAAATACATATTTGTTGTGTAATATCTGTCACTCTTGTTCTCATACTAGTCTTAAGTTAGATGTAAAACAATTTAGCTGTACTTTTTTTCCTCAGAGGTGCTTGTTTTCCTTTGCATTGTGGATAGTTGTTTTTTGTTTTCAAGCAGCCTCAGAAGGAGATGATGCCAGTCTTGCCCAAGGCAGAGTTTGAAATTTATGAATACATTTACTGGGCCTGCAGTACTGATAGCATTACAGTAATTCCAGTGTACCAGTTTACATTTAATATGTAACCTCAGCATGGTGTGTGGTCAGAGAAAGCATTAAATTTCTCTTTGTGATCACAGCGTGAAAACTGTGCAACTAACTAGCATTTTATCTGTTTACACATGGAAGGATTTGCTGGCACATCTTTAGTAGGTATATATTGACAATGTTTGTCAAGTTGCAAAAATTCTGCTCTTAATACTGTATTTTTTAAAGGAGCTTCCCAAGTAGAAGAACAAGTGGCAATAAGATCATTTTTAATGGCACAGCTTGGCAATAGCAGATCTTTGACTCAAGCAGGTCTGTCAGTTCAGAGGGGAGAACAGCTGTGTTCCTGACCTGTGTAACTGTGCTGCCATTTAAAACATTGAACACGTCCTCCTTAGTTGCTGAACCTTTCTGTTAGGTAGCTTTTATTACTTTGAGTCTACCTATGTGAAAAATCTGAATAGAGTCTTTGAAGGAATTGCTATTCTGGGGGCTGTTGTGAATGCTGATCCTGAATAACCATCAGTCTTGGAATTGCTGCAAGTTGAAAGCAGTTTGAAGTTGGTGGGGTTTTTTGTGGCTTTTTTTTTTTTTTAGTAAGACTACATAGATGAAGTTACAGACAATTCAAGGCTGGAAATTGTTCTGCAATACTAGAATCACTGCTGCTAATTTTAATTTAAACTGTGTTTTGGATGCTTAATAAGATATAGACCAGTAGAAACTTGTTTATTAAGATATGCCTTAATCTAGTTTAAATGCTCAAAAGAAACTTTTTTTTTTTGCTTTTTAGAAATATAAAGCATGTTGTAATATTTATTAAATAAATGAGCTACAGCTGCATCTTTTTCAGGTTTGTTTTTGCATTTCCAGGTATTTAGTATAATCAAGCTTTAAGTTATTCAAAGTTTTCCATACTTTATTTCATCTTTTAAAATAGTTTAATATAATAAATGCATTTTAATGTGTCTCTGTAAGGTAGTCTGAAATTGGGCTCCTAGGTCTGCAGCCTGTCACAATTTAGCCAAGAGAAAACTCAGACAACATTTTGCACCTTGCCTGTTTGTAATTTGTTTGTGCTGTGTGTATATTTGGATGGCAGACCAAAATTGCAGGGATGCTTCCAGGACCAGACAGTTATTATGTCTGTGTAATCCAGTGATGTTAGCTTGGAGCTTTAAAGTAAATTATTGTGTCCAGAATTAGAGAGTAAAATCAAACTGATCAAACCCTTGTTACTATCATAATATAAAATGGAACTGTTCAGTGTTTCAAATACACTTGAAAAAACACCACAGTGTCTCTTTGAGGTTATAACATATTGTAGGCACTTCACTGTTGTTTTAAAGAGAACAGTGAAACATTTGGCAAAAGGCTGATGGAGACATTTCAAAGTTTTAAAGCCACTTGCAGTGTATTTTTAGTCTTGCAGTAGATGACAAATACAACTGTGTAAGAAATGTGGTTTGGGGGTTTTACATTTGTTACAGCAAATTATTTTAAATAATGAAACAGTAGGAGCTATCTGACAGGTGACATACATGTGCACACTGAAACACTTCACACTTAAGAAAGAGGTAAACTTCAGATACAAATTCTGAACAGTTTGATCATGTTTTTATTTGTTTCTTCAGTGAAAATTTGTGTGTAAATGAAGTTTCACCCTGGAGTTGACACTGAGCGAACACCTATGTTGAGAAGTTGTTCACCCGGGCTTCTTTGTGTGCCACTGATTACAAAACATATGTAAGCTTAGTGGTCTTGAGTCCTGGAAGTACAGCTAGAGGAAATGTTAACTTGTATTTAAACCTTTCTCTTTTTCCCTTCTTCCCCCCTTGTATTTCCAGCTTCCTGAAATACTCCTTACCGGTACAATTTTATGATCCTCAGAATTGCAGTGTCTGTGTATTGTTCACAATAAGTGGGGGGAAGTTCTGGGAAAGTGTGATAACCAAGCAACATATTAGGGTGAAGGAGATGGACAACAACCACTTGAGCTTTTTGAAGCCTTCCCTTGTTGACTTTAAGCCAGATGTGCAAATGAAGTTGAGGGGGGGAAAAAACCCAACCGACTACACTGAGGGCCAGTGCCAGTTTTGATGAAATTGGGCCAGTCAAGGTGCTGAGTAGCTGGATGTTTTGGTAGATTCAGACACTGCTTTTTGAGCTTGAAGGTTACTAAGTATGCCTAATTTTAAACAGTTTTTGACTTGGAAATTCCTGTGTAGCAATGACTAAGTAAATTTAATCTGCTCTGGAGCTGTGTGTCCAACCAGTCAGTAGCTGGTTTGGATGTTTTTTCCTTGTTTTGGTTTGGGGTTTTTTGTGTGGTTTTTATTTAGTTCTTGTTAAAAAACAAAACAAAACCAATCTTATAGGTAACTGTAGTTCATGATGTTCTGCAAGTTCCCTAGTTTTTTGTGTATTGATACATCTGCATTGTTTATGATGACCCCTGCAGAGTTTCCGAATTCTAAAAAGAACTAGATTTTCGACTGAGGAAACACTTTAGAAACTTCTTAGCCAAGTAGTTCAGGATACCTGCAGGCTGTGCAGGTATTTGCTCCTGGTAGTATGTTTAAAGAGGCTGAGAACATGGTGGTAATTAATTGATCCTTCCATGATACTGCTACACTGAAGACTTCTTCTCTGAATTTTTGAAACGCAACATTTAAAATGACAAGGCTTTCTACTTGAAAGTATTTTTTGCTGAACTGAAATATTATAACCTAGGAATTCTTTGTAGTCATTAATTTCCTCAAAAATCAGAATTATTTGGCCTGTCCCTTAAGACTAACAAGTCAAATTGAGTTGCAGAGTTCTAAAATCTTAGTGAAGAAATTCATAGCTGAAGTGTGCCTTGAGCTTCCTTACCTCTGATACCATATTTATTTTACCTAATCAAAAGGCTCCTTAATCCTTTTAAAAGGGTATAAAGCAAGACAGTATTTACAATTTCCATTGCAGACAATAGTACTGTACTAGACAGTTTCCACGAGTGTATTCCCACCACGAAAAAAACACCTGATCTGATGCTGTGTTCTCATCATTAATCAGCCTGACCAACCTGCCTACTTGCTGTAGCATGTTCACCTAATTTGTGACTTTCCTGTTTCATCATGGAGGTGTATTACTAGTGTGAATGGAATGTGTTTGAATCAGTGGTATAATATATTTTAAGACTTCATTAAGCTGCTTCAGAGCTGTCCATTCAGAATTTACTTACCTGTTGAGATTCCTAAAGTGAAAAAAGTAAATTTTAAGAGAAAACACATGGGAGTTGCTTGCAGGTGTATATATTTTAATTTTTCAAGATTAAATTCCTTGGTGAAGCTTCTGTGTGGAAGGTACTAGGTAGTGTCAGCTAGTATCCCAAGTAACTAGCCTGCTAACACCACTTAAGGAGTGAATACTCTGAATCTAAAGACATGAAATTTGGGGGTTGCTGTAATGATTGCTTTTAGGAATTGGGGAAGGAAGATGACAGAACACAAGCCAGAAGACTTTGCATTATAAGGAATAGATGCTGGTTTTCCCTTGGTAACAGGACTAAGTTCTCTGGCTTGTCTAAGACAGCTAACTAGTGTTCATTTTGAGAACTCCTAAAAGTTAAAATCTTAATTTTAGATGAAAGCAACAGTTAATATCTCCTTAAAAGTACTAGACCTCTTTAGAAGTTTGCCGTATTCTGCTCTAAGACTGTATTATGTGTTTCAGCAATACAGTCTTCAAGTTAGAGTTGCTGGTAAAATGCTGCAAATGTTCTTATGCCATTGGTTTTCTTTATAGAAAGCGGAGCGGTTCCAAAAAAGAAGGATCCCTTAACGCACACGAGTAATTCCCTTCCTCGTTCAAAAACAGTTGCAAAAACTGGATCCACAGGCCTTTCAGGTCACCACAGAACGCCCAGCTACAGTGGGATATCATCATCTGTGTCTAGACCAGCACCTAATTCTGCAGCTTCAGCTCATAAGGTATGGTGTTGGATGAGTGTGAACTATACAACTGAAAAGTTCATGTGCATTTTGGAACAAACTTTGGGTTTAATGCCTTTATTGCAGTCTTGTAGCAGCAGAACGTTTGTCAAAAAACCTGAAACCCCTACATTTTTGGCCAAGCTTCTTCAGCTAGGCTGCAGAGTGGACTTTAGAAATTGGGGGCATCAGGTAGATGCATAGGCAAATGCATTTTAAGTACAGTTGCAGGAATGAATAATACTTGGTTTTTTAAAAATTGCATGGGAGTAAGGGTTATCCAGGAGAAAAATTAACGTTATGTCTAGCATGTAAAAGATGGAGGAAAAAACACTCTTAGTCCAGAACCACAGATTTATTTTTTTCCCCTACACATTCCTTCTCTTCTAAAGCACACATGCATGCACAGGTTGTATTGCAACCACACTGAAATGCAGGTGATGGTTAGATTGTGACTGAAACAGAAAAGTAAGTCCTATACTGAGAAGAAGGAAAATACAGCATTTCTATTGACCCATATCATTCCCTTCCATCCTTACCACACTCCCCCTGCTATTCCCACCGTGAAATGGACTGAACATAAACATGGTTAGATGTCATTGCTGTTGTAATATGAAGGCTTTTAAGTGGCCTTTGTTACCAAAGTGTGACAGCAGTAGCAATTCTTGCGTATAGGTATTGGGAATCTGAAACAGTTTGTGATGCTTATTTCTAGAATATGCTAGGAGAAAATACTGTCATTAAATATAATGAATTATCAAACTTAAAAACCCCAACCCCCAAACCAAAGCCATCTCACCATTGCAGTTTCACCTGTGGCTTGAATATGATAGTATGATTTGTAGCAAAATACAACATCACAATATCTGTTATTTGTTATTATATAAGTTTTACTCGAGCAAATGAAACGTAGCAATAGTTTTGTTAACACTATGCTGTCAAAATATCAATCTGTTTGTTTTCTTCCTCCCTCCCTCTCTCTCCAGGCTGCTCCTAAAAATAGCAGAACAAATAAGCCTTCCACTCCTACCCCTGCTCCTCGAAAAAAGAAAGACATGAAGATATTTAGGAATGTGGACAGTAATCTTGCTAATCTTATCCTGAATGAAGTTGTCGATAGGTAAGTCTGGGGAAAAGTAAGCTTTTCAATGCAGAAATTCAGTTTTTCATTCAGTATAGTCTTGTCCACTTGGAATGAAGTTAGTGCTTCTAGTTTGTTGTGGGGGGTTTTTGAGGATTGCTTTGGGTGGTTTTTTTGATTGATAATTCGGCAAAAGACTGAAAATTCAGTTCAGGGGTGCTTATCTTTTTAAATGCTTAGCAATGTAAGTTGTAGATTTTCTCAAAAGGGTTCTGTATAAATAGTCAAATGCATTAAATTAGTCAGCTGCAGCTGAAAAAGAGCATCTCATTGTTAGACTAATTAGTATTCCATTTCTTTGTTAGTGGGCCAGCTGTCAAATTTGATGATATCGCAGGGCAGGAACTGGCTAAACAAGCTTTGCAAGAAATTGTTATCCTTCCTTCTCTTAGACCTGAGGTAAGCAACTGGGTTTTGTTATCAATGTGTGACAGGATCAAAGAAATCTATTGTGCTTCACACAAGAAGTGGCAATTCTTGTATCTTGTCTTTACTGGTTATAATGGCTATCAATAGCTGTGTGGTGATAGTCATCTGGGAAAAGAGAATATAGGATTTGTGTTAAAATACTGATACAAAACCACTTGTCTTCTGGTTAGTCAGTGTTGGGGAAAGTGACTGAGGCAAGAGGTTAAAAAAACTCCAAGCAAATCCAAGCCAAAACCAATCCAGCAAACTGCAACCCCCTAAAAAAAAACTGAAACAAAAACCCCTCAACAAACCCAAACAAAAACATCCCACAAAAACCAAACAAACAACAAAAAGAAACAAACAGAGATCCTGACAGTTTGTGAGACTGACTGTTCTAGATAGCTATAGCTGTGTGTCTAGCCCAATACAGCCATGTAAAGGACAAGGCCTGGAACTGGAAGAGTGAAACAGATGACATTTGTATAGGTAAATTAGGTCATGACACTGTCTGATTGGAAAAATGTTAAATTGCTATTGTGGTCATCTTTGTGAGTATGTTGGTTAAGCACTCTGAATAGTCTATTCACAGCAGGAGAGGATGCAAAGAAGTGTAGTGAACAAGCAAGTACACTGAGCTGTATAACATTTGTGGGCAGATTTCCTCTTTGCTTGGCTGTGTGGAAACTGGTCATTTAGACTTCTGTTAATCATAGGTGGTCCCTCAGCTACTGTGACTGCCTAGAGTCAGACCTGGTCTGTAAACTACTGGAATTTTTTGAGCCACATGTACCAAATTAGATTGGTCATTTTTTAAAGCTGGACTTGCCAAAGGTTGTGGGACTTCTGCAAAAATTGCATGCAATGGTTTACCATGGTGCTCTGGTGAGGACCCACATGGAGTACTGTGTCCAGCTCTGGGGTCCCCAGCACAGGAAGGACATAAACCTGTTGGAGTGAGTGCCACAAAGATGATCTGAGAGCTGAAGCCCCTTGCCTATGAGGAAAGGCTGAGGGAACTGGGATTGTTCAGCTTGGTGAAGAGAGAACTCTGGGGTGATCTTATCACAGCTTCTGATTTTGAAGCATTGTAGGGAAGAAACCCTAAACCTGGCATAGCATCACGGAAATTCTACGTGTGAGGAAAACAAAGATGTGGTGACAAATATGCATTCTCTGATACTGTTATGCAGAAGGCAATGTCATTGCACCATCTCTGTTACTACAATACTATAGTATGTCAAGTTTGTTGTTCAGTAACACTAATACTGTGAGCAGGATGGGAAGGACTTTGAGATGTGAGACCTGGAGTAGTTACTACTTTTCCAGTAACAGGTGGTATTTTCAATAAGGTTGTCTCTGTATTACTGTAGCTAGCAATGGGCTGACTTTGCTGTAGGTTGACATATAATAAGGACAGAAAACCCTGTGAATTTTTAAACTTTCCTTGGAAGAAGAGAGGTTGGTTTTAACCATTGTACATGGGCATAGTAGATGTGTCTACTATAGGGGAATATTTGGTAAATTAACACTAGTTCAGTTTTAACCTTATTGAGTTTTGAATTCAAATTATTATTTACACAAGCCAATTAATGGCATTTTCATAGGAGAGCAAGAGTTGAGGTGGGTAAGTAGAAAGCACTGGCTGCAACCATTTCAGCATTAAGATGCCTAATGAAACAGTAGCAATTAGTTTAGACTGTTTACTATGCTTAGTCAAAAGCTAAAGCTTTGCACGTCTCAGTGACAAATGACAGTTGCAGCTGAGCTGTGTGTGTAGGTGATGATTAAGGTGAGGGAAAGTTGTAGATTTGATCTGGACTATGTGGAAATGGTGGAACTCCCAAAGAATTATTTCAAACAAAAGGAGGCAGGGAGAACATGTGCATAGTGGTGTGCAGCATGAAAAGCAGAAACACTTGAGGAATGTGCATTATCCAGGTTAAACTGCTGCCAATGCATTAGTGAACAGCTAGGTAACTACTCTTGGTGATCAGAGTCAAGCACAAGCAAAATGCTGTGGATAATGAAATAATAGAGGAAATGCATGTTGGTCAGTCATGTTAGACATACTACACTGGTAATGGAGTTGTTATCCTGGATACTGGGGAAAGGAATGTCTGCTGACAGTGCTGTTTAGACATGAAATGTATATATAAAAGACTCCCTACTATTCTTTTTGGTTTGTTGGAATTACTGGAAGCTGGAAGTGAGTGTGAGGCAAAAAAAAGGAACTCTTGAAACTTTTGAGGAAAGGGGTAAAGACAAAGTGCAGGAGAAAAAAAGATACAGGAATAACTAAAAGATTGGTACTCCTTGAGGATTTGTAGACTTCCTTGCTGTGATGCCACATATGATGAGTGTGATTTTTATAGTGTAGGAAAGATGAACCCAGTGCAAAGTGAGAGGGAGGACATGATTATCAGTAGCATATAGGGAGAGTAGGTGGCTGTTAAGTAATATTTTAAATAGTTTCAGTGAAAGCTTATCTTATCAAGTTTCATTTCATAAAAAGGGAAAGATGAAGGAGTTCTTCCATATGGAGTTAGGAGGAACATTGCTTTAGCTCTCCTACTACACACCTGCATTTCCCCCTTTTTAAATGGAATTGATGCTTTAAACCTAAGCAGGCTAGAGTGTTTTATACTGCTTTCACAGTGCACCCGTGCACAGAGTGATCATAATGTAATTTAACTGCTGTGTGGGAAATAGTGACATGCATTAGGTCAAGCTAGTAACAGAGTAGAGTTCCCTCAAAGCCTGTACTGTTGCAGCACTGCTACTATTACTACCACTGCTAGCCAGTGGGCCATTCCTTCATCTTAAACCATTTTCTTACAAAGGTAAAGCAACATTTTACTTAAGTCTTTGAGGATAACTTATGATGATGCATTTTTCAGTTATTTACAGGGCTAAGAGCTCCTGCACGTGGTTTATTGCTGTTCGGCCCACCAGGAAATGGGAAGACTATGTTGGTGAGAAAATTACTTCATCTGTGTGTTGATGGGCTTAAAATGTAACCAGTAGGGGTGGCTTTCAGTTTAGGTCTTGCAGTAATAAACTGTATGTTCTTCCTGGATATGTATTCTGGTGTCATTTTATATACAAAAATGCAAAATTATTCCTGTGGATTTTATGGAGGCAACTGGTAAACTGTTCTCTATTTAATTCTTCTCAATATAACAAGTAATGTTTTAAAACTTAAACCAGCAATCCAAGTTCCATTTTTCAGAGAGAATAAAAGTAACATGGTTAATTGTTCGTATGCAGCAGCGATCAGTGACAAATGGTCTGTTCTCCATTGAAACATACTAGGAGTACATTTTGGAAATGGGGAGGGAGCACAGCAGCAAGAAAGGGAGTTGTCTCACTTCCACGCTTGTGTGCAAAGAGTGTAAGGGCTATGGAACTGTCTGGCTGCTGTTTGTTTTCTCAGCCTGGTGTGCTAAATTCAGGGAACTGGAGTGAAAAGGCTGTGCATCAGCCAGGGAGCATGGAGTGTCCTGCTGCAGCTGAGCCAGGCACATCATCGTGCATCACATGGCATGGCTGCAGCTGCACACTCTTTGCTGACACTGGAGCTGGATCAGCTCTGAAGTGCAGGAGTGTGAATGTTGAGCAGCTTGTGTGGGCTCATCTGTTGTGTTTTACATACTGGAACATAATTGCTAATCACTAAAATTAAACTGTATAACCAGGGAATGATAATTTCTTGAATGTGGTGAAACTGTTAAAGAAGGTAGTCTGAATGAGCATTCTGACTGAACTGATTCATTTCCCTGGCTTTCCTCTGAAAACAGCTTTTGTGTAGATAAAGGAGGGAAAAAAACACCATAATTTTTCATGTGATTTGATCCAGCTGCTGCCTTAAATTACCACCCTAAATAGCTAAAACTGGTTCAGGTGTCTAATCATGATGAATTCAAAGGAGCTGGAGATTGGTGTTCTTCAGTAAGCAAGTTGTAGTTGGCTATGGAGATAATGTGATTAGAGAAGTCTAAGGGAGTCTGCAAATGTCTCTGTTGGTTTGCCTGCTTATCCATTGTAATGTCTAAGTGGCCTGTACAGAAGTTTTCTGTACCATTTACAAGGCCTTCCCTTTGAAGAAATAGGGGGTTTCAGAACAGTCAGGACACAAGTGTGAGCGACAGAGCAGGTAACTGTCTTCTGTGTGATGTTTTAAAAGTAACTTTTTTTGCTCCCCCCTCTCTTAGGCCAAAGCAGTTGCTGCAGAGTCAAATGCTACTTTCTTTAGCATAAGTGCAGCGAGCCTGACTTCAAAATATGTAAGTAGAATCTGTAGATTACATTGATCTGAAAACACACATGCAGTAATTGGGGCTTGAGAAAGCTAGAGGCATCTGTGAGTCCTTGGTGGACTGTTAGCCTATAGTGAACTTAGTTTTTAAAAGTGACTTACTAAGTAAAAAAAAATTGATTTGTGATAAATCAATGTCAAAGGTTTTTTGCAGTTCAGGATGACCCTGACTGTCATGCAGATGAGTGATTGTGGGGATTTTCTTCTTTAAAAAGTAAATGAAGTGGGTCCCAGATCCCTTTCACTCTGGTGACAAGTAACTCTCTTGACAAGTAACTTAATTATGGTCATAAGTGAAGTTGTAATACTTTTAAGGCATAAACAATGCTGTTGTATATAATACTGAACTAGAGATAATCTGAGTGCGTATAAATGGACTGAGTGCGATGGTTTACGGGCAAGACTTTCTGTAGGTCCTTATGTTAGCTGCCTTGTAGTAAAAACTTTCTATACTCCCTCCAAAACCAGTTTGTTGTTGTTTTAGGTGGGTGAAGGGGAGAAACTGGTCCGTGCTCTGTTTGCAGTAGCTAGAGAACTTCAGCCTTCCATAATTTTTATTGGTAAGACATCAAATGTTGATTTTCTTTAAAAAAAAAAGACTTAATAAATTGGAATAGTCAGGTAAACTTCTTCTGAGTAATTCTGCAGTGCAGAACAGGTCTTGGATATGATCTGTTGGCTAATCAGTGGTTCCATGCAGTGCATATTAATTACAGTTATGGTATCTAATTTGTGTTATTAGTGGGAAGAAAGGCCCTCAAAAACACACTGTACTGCCTTTATAGCATAAGCACATTTATGTATTCAAACATGAAAATGGGATTTGCTTGTCCTCAGTTGCAGTTTATCATCAGCAACATTTTTTCCCCTCTCATCTGTGCTTGGTTTTACATATTCAAAGAACAACACATTATACAAGCTTTTAAACTTTACTAAGATCTGTCTGTCTCCTAAAGAATAAAGATCTGATGTCTCTAACTGGAGCCCTATATTAGCAAAATAACGTAGGCAAATTCCAAGACTTAGATGTTACGTGCTTAATTAAGATGTATTTCTCTGTTTTTTAGATGAAGTTGATAGCCTTTTGTGTGAAAGACGAGAAGGTGAACATGATGCCAGCAGGCGTCTGAAAACAGAATTTTTAATAGAATTTGATGGTGTAAGTATTTAGTCTTGGGTGCTGTTTGATTGGGCTGAATTGGCTAATGTGTTGGGTGCCAGTATATAAATGAAGCAGATGAAGTATGCTATATGTAATGTACAAAGGGTTTGACTGCTGGGGCTTAGCTTTGCCTCCCTGCCTACTCACCTTGGTTAGCAAACAGCTTTTTTCTCTTGCTGTAATAGTCTGGAAAATGCAGTCTGTAGTGAAAGGTAGTAGTCTGTAGATGAGCTGAAATAGTGGTTTGGAAGACTGGGCAGAGAAGAAAGGATAACAAATGGCAATAATAAAGGAGCTGTGAGGACAAATGTTCTCATAGGGCAGGAGGGACACTGGAGAGTTAGGGAGAGTCGAATCCCTGTTTGCAGTTGCATGTTTTGGTGAAGCATTTCTCTGTATTCTGGCAAAGTATAAGAAGATCAGGTATCTTTTAAGTAGTGGGTTTTTGGTTTTTAAGGGATACATGTCACAGGCATACACTGTCAAGGGGTAAGGTGAGACTTATGGGATGAGAATTTCAAGCAGACTAGTTCAGATGATATATCTATCATATATATATCATATATGCACAGCTCTGACACATCAGAAAGATGAATTTCTGTGTTAGTGTGCTTTTTATTGAGCCATAATTTTTTTCTTGCCATTGTGACCTAGGGAAGACAGGATACAGTAAGAAAATATTTAATAGTGTTTGCAATACTGAGGAGGAGGAACTGGCTGTCATAGTGGGACACACACACAAATGAACATCAAAATATTTTTCTGTCACACAGCACTGTTTTTTGTATTGAGTAATTTTAGTTTACGTTCCATTAGCACAATGGAATATTGCTACAGTGGTGAAGCAATAGTAATGAGGTGCAGGAGAAGGTAACTGTATAGAGAGACAACGAGATCAGGAAAAACTCCAGAATGGATGATTCAGGACAAATGATGCAATGTGATGATGATATGCAGAAATTAGACACACACATGCACAGAATTTTCTTTTAGAATGGAAAAGGAACATTAAACATAATTACTAAGTTAGCAAAGTTTGCATCAAGGTGTAACTATCATGCAATATTTTTGTGGAACTTTTGAACTTGGTAATGCCTGAAGAACTTAAGTCTATGAAGAATTGGACACTAGGTGAATAATAACATATATCTGATGCGTAGATGTTTTCTCTGAAGTTTGGAAACTGTTAGTCTCCATATTTGTGGGTTTAAAATCAAGTCTTGCAATTGAGTGATTTGGGAGGGAAATTACTGTGTCTTGCTACTATTGATCAGCTTCTCATTTTCATTCCTGGCTTCTTGCAAGACCTGTGTTAGATCAGTCTCTGGTCTGATTTAGTGGTTTTAGCTATCCTTTAAAGGTTGGATTCTCCCTCTGCAGTTCTAGGTTTCTTCACTAAGACTTTTAGAGCAGTCTAACTTGGGCAGAGTTTTGTATTCCTGTGTTTGTATACTGTTTGTATTCCTTTTTTTTTTTTTGTCTTTTTGCTTTTTCCTAGTTTGACTTTCCATTTATCTAAAGAATATTTGAAAGCTAATTGCATGGGGGAAAAGAAAGCAGCATATATAGTAAGATCCCATTGGTGTGCTGAATACATGGCAAATCACTGGTTTTGTTGTATTACTACTTAATGTAAACTGAAAGTTGCCTTCCTACATTGCCTTCCTACATTACTTTCCTGCATTACACAGGTGCAGTCTTCTGGAGAGGACAGAATACTTGTGATGGGAGCAACAAACAGGCCTCAGGAGCTTGATGATGCTGTTCTCAGGTATCAAAATGTCTCCCTCTTAGTTTGACTACATTAATATAATGTTCATTATGAAGAACAGGTTTTGCTGCTTAGTGTATTAGTGAAGTTTTGGAGTAAGTAGCAAAAGCTGTTCAGGAAGGTTTAGTTATTTAACCTCTCAAAGAGGTGCTTTTCTCATTTGGGACATATCTATGCAATCATGATGGCCTCAGAATTGTCTGAAGCAGTAGTACCTGTTGAGATCCAGTCAGTGTTTTTTAACCCTCTTACATCTTATGTGCTGCTTTTTCATTACTTAGATCTTAGTGGCAGAATGAAGGAAAAAAAATTGACCAGTGAAATTCCCTATTTCTTCTCTGTGAATATTGGACTTGTGACATCCTATGCAGTTAGAGATCTTGCTGTA
Source organism: Acanthisitta chloris (assembly GCF_000695815.1). Classification (NCBI taxonomy): domain Eukaryota; kingdom Metazoa; phylum Chordata; class Aves; order Passeriformes; family Acanthisittidae; genus Acanthisitta; species Acanthisitta chloris. Next base: position 26,742 of record NW_008654523.1, read on the forward strand.
GATTTGCCTTAGGACTTTTTTTGCTACAAGTACTCATGCTTCATTGTCTTTTTCCTTCTTGATTGAGGAAAATAGATATGTCAGCACTGTCTGAACAAATTATTCCTAAGAATTTTTGTGTACAGTGAAGAGATGCTTCATTTTGTTGCTTCTAGTCAGTGGTATTTCTACCTCTAAAGTGTTCCCTCTCTGGGAGGAGTCTTATAACTTAGACTTAAAATAATTTCTGTTGTAACTGTAACTTAAAAAACAAGAGTAAGGTGACACCTGTGGCTTGTGCATACTGTTTGTTTGGTTGTTGGTGCTGGTTTTCTTTAAACCTGCAGTTCTACTCCCTAGAATTTGATGATGGAAGTGAAATTTTGAGACTTACCAAACCAAGTGTTAGATCTGTACGTGCTAAAAAGTTATAAAAGTGTGTGTGTATATGTTTGTTTGGGTCTTTTTTCCAGACGATTCACCAAACGGGTATATGTGTCTTTACCAAATGAGGAAGTAAGTATTGTTTTCCAGTCATATTTTTCATTTGAAGATCAATTTTAATTTAAAAAAGAAGAGTAAAAAAAAGTATTTATAGGTGATTCTTAACTTGCCCTGGTGGGTAATTACTGTTTTGTGAATTATCTTCTGTCCCAGCTTGGCCACATAAAACTATGCTTTTAATTCTGGCAACTAGTTTGGTTTTGCTTTTTAGTTTTAGTCATACTGGTAGAAAATCTGGTAGTAGCTACTCATGATATCTCAGCTAGTGAGGTGGTGTTTGCATACTGGAAGGCGTGGGCAAGTCTGAAGTGGGACTTGCAGGAGCACATTTATTGGGCTGGAGAAGATTTTATTGCGAAAGAATAAATTAGTTTTCTTAATGTTTCTTAGCTCAACAGCAGATCAGGACTTTCATGAGGATTCTGATGTATCATTTGTGAAGTAGTTAGACCCTTGAACTTGTTACTAGCCAGTGCCTATCTCTGCCCTGGAAGAGATGACAGTGTACAGTCACTTGCAAAAGCACTATAGGCAAGTTTGAGCTGGTGAAGCACAAAAGCCAAACTGACAAACATGTAGTTTCGTTCTTGCAACACAACTTTCAGTGTACCGTGAAAATGAGTTTTACATCTGATAATTGTATCTTCTCTTCAGACAAGATTGATTTTGCTAAAAAACCTTCTAAGCAAGCAAGGAAGTCCACTGACCCAAAAAGAGTTGGCTCAACTAGCTAGGTAAGTATTTTCTAAGCACACTAAATAAATACATTCATCTGCTGCATGTAAGTCATCAGATAGTGACAACATGAGCTGCATGCATTTTGGGAAGATGGTTTCCTGTCAGGCTGTGTGAAAGTGCTTTTATATATGCATGTGAATATATATATACACACACACCCCCAGTCAGGTTTCTGTTGTTCAAACATGCTCAACAGTGCTTTCCTTTGAAGAGGAGGGAAGGGGATGCTTCTCTCTACCTGTCCCCAAGCAGTCCAGCACTCCTCCCTGATGCATAAAGGCAGTACCAGTTTTGCACTTGGCATGCATTTCAAAGCAGCTTTTCTTTGCTGGTCCAGTGTTACGTTTGTTGAATGTATTACCAACATAGCAGGGCAAGCACTGGATCATTTTAGATTCTTTTCAATTTCATATTTGTTTGGGGAAATGTGGGTTAAATGCCCTTCCTGTTATTAAACTGTGTTGGTTTATGCTTTTCATCATGAAGATTGACACAGTACTGCTGTTAGGCACCTAAATCTAATAATGGGTGTGAAGGAAGTTAGTCTGAAAAGTCAGTAGAGCACCCAGGGCAGGAAGGAATGAAAACAGAGCATGAGATAGCAAAAATTTGCAAGTGGATGTCCTTCAGTCTGTTTGTTTGTGGTAGTGCACAGGATGTAAGTACAGCCTTGGATGCAGCATTTGTCGGACTCTTAATGTTTGTCATGTTACAGAAGTTCGTTGTGTAATCCAACTGAATATATTCTCTCTGCTAGCTCAGACCACATATAGGCTGCAGTAAAAGCTAACCGGAGGAAAAAGACAGTGTCTTGTGCTTTAACTGCAGATTTATGAACCAAATTACAAATGCAGATTAAGTATACTTTTTTTAAAGGGTTTAGAGAAAATATAAAAGTTGAGGGTCCTGTCTGCTTCGTTTTTCATCTTTTTGTTTTGAAAGAGAGAGGGATTTAATCTCCTATATGATTCTGCATTCCTTTGCTCCTCTGCAGCTTTTTCTATAAACTATAACAGACTTAATCTCCAGGAGCCTAAGCTCTTGTTGCTGCAGTTAGCCACTGCTCTACAAGCTGAGTGGTTTTTGTTTTGTTTTCAAATTTCCCTTTAGGTAGCCTGTACTACTTCTTTTCACTTCTGTTGGCATTATGTATTGGTGGCTTCCTGGTTCAGTGGAGATCTTTATTCTGTTATTTCATAGGTTGACTTGGTCTGGAAAAGCTCCCAGAGAGATTGACTCCTTGGTCTGATTTTGGTGTTTTCCCCTACTTTGTGGTTTTGAGGGTTTGGATGATCTGTATGTCTGCAGGTTTTATAACAGAAAAAGCAAACTAACGAACCCCAATAGATATTATCTTCCTTTCATATCACATCATGTTAAATGTGTGGTATTGGGTTCTCTCATTGTGCTGGTAGGGTTGAAAGTGCAGAACAGTTGAGGTTTTGGTTTTCTGTTAATCTGTGATGATGATAAACTAGGGGTAGAAAACTCTCATAACAGGAATAGTAAATGTGCTTGAGATTAGTTTTCATCTACAAATCCAGGCTGGTTGCTACCTTTTTGCTTTTCTGTAGATTGTTATTTGATACTTGAATACCTGTACTTTAAGTTTAATCTGGGAAAGACTTAAATCTAGATCACTTATCTTGAATGCACTTCTGATTTATTAAACTTGCAAAATAACATCAAAGTAATACTTCTTCTGATTAAGTAACATTTTAATTATCTGCAATTATAACTGACATGGTTTGAAGCAGGTTTTGGTTCTTTTTTTTCCCCCCTTCCTCCTTTTCCCCATGTTTTCCTTTGACAAAGAATGACAGATGGATACTCTGGGAGTGACCTAACCGCGTTAGCGAAGGATGCAGCACTGGGCCCCATTCGAGGTAAGCTGTGTAGATTTTTTTGTTTAGGTTTGGGACAAGCTCGTTGCCCTGACATGAGACATATTTTCTTACATCTTTATAATTCTTAAACTTCTGAAAATAAGCTTTTTACATTAGATTTTAGTCTCTCTCTTATAATAGCATCTTTGTAAGACTTTACTTACGCAAAACCCTTCAGTGTCTCACCATGCGAAACAGACAGTTTTTATGTCTTGAGAGGAAAAGCAGGGTGAAGTGTTCCTTGCAGGTTTGTGGGGGTTTTAACTAGTGTGTCTAGGCTAGTGTCAGTTCTGTCATACCTAAATGAAAAGTTGAAGAGCAGTCCCTGTCTGCATTACTTGTCTTTAAAAGAGGCAAATCTCCTGCAAGTTTAAAGGAAGGAAAACCAAAACAGAAGCGATTTTGCGATTATTTTTTTAAATGTAGTTTGAATGGCATGGCTTTTTATATTTTTAAATATTAATATTGACTTGTGAGCCAGAAACAATTGTGATTCAAATAGTTTTGCCTATATTTGTTCTTCTTCTGACATTTCCAATTTGGAGAAAACACAATCTTAATGTGCAATGAATGCTTTTTTCCAACACCCCCTCTCTCTGTTCTGTTTCACTAGCTAGTTGTGTGTCCAGTAGCCACGTCTGAAGGGGCTAATTTTGTTTAGTGGAGATCAGTAGTGGGATTTGGTGAAGAAGACATTGTGGAAATTTGATGTTAGTTTTCTGTTTGCAGATGTGTTGTCCTACCTGACAGAAAGGTACCTAGGGCAGGCAGAGCAGAAGTGTTCTGCAATATCAGCCCATTATGTATACATAACAGTTGTTGCAAGTCTCTTCTATCATATCTGGGGAGGAAAGGTCTGTGCATGTTTTGTGGGTGTGTTTGTTTTAATATTTTTTTAATTGAATCAAAAATCCTGTAGCATGCAGTTTTCCCAGTGCACTCTCTCTTTGAAAACAGCTGTTGGAAAGTAATGTTTTTCCCCCCTTTCTTTGAGCTGTTGAGACTGTAAGGCATATCTTCCAAAACCCTGCGTGATAACTGGGAAGCAGAATTGCATTAAATGGCTCTCACAAGAGACATGATGTCTCCTAGGAATTTGGATGTATTTATTCAGTGGTTGAATTAATAATGTATGCATTTAAGTATGCAGGCTTTACTTGGCTTTTACAACTCACTTCACACGCAAGTCTATTACAAGAAGAGACCACGAGATGTGAAATGTATTTCTTTCACCTGCTCCTGGCTCCCATATAGACCAATTTTTTTATAAATGTTTTTTGATGTCAGCCTTCCCAAGCCTGCTTAGATTCTTTTTGTTGCACCTTCAGAGCAAAACATTTGCTCTACTATGTTGATACCATAACAGTATTAGAGGTAAAAGAAAAAAAAAGTGTAATGGTGAATGCTACAGGAATGATTAGATCCCACCAGTACAGCATAGGGCAAGGAGCACTGCAGTGTGCCCTGCCTGATTTCATTTCTGTGTTCTTGGCTGACTGTACCTTCTGTATCCTGAAATTGTTCAGGGAGTAGGGGGATTGTAGGTACCAGGAGTAATACGGGGGAAGGTAGCTCTGTTAGCTCTTGTGCTGTTTCCCATACTTTTAGGAAGGAGGAGTAATTCTGCTACCACTTTGTACTGCATCTGCAGTGACTGAGTGTGGGAGCAGCCTGGATGAGGAGCTGATAAATGGGGAAGGAGGGAAAAACACCACGTACCTTTCTATACAGGAGACTGTCTTGAGGCAGAAAGGTATAATTTTTAGCTGCAGGGTTTTTTATTTCCCAGAATAAAAGTGCTTTTAACATGTTTTAGTTGTCAGAAGTGATGAAAGTTTTCTTATGAAACTCACTGATCTTTATTTTTACAGAGTTAAAACCAGAACAGGTGAAGAACATGTCTGCCAGCGAGGTATGCTCTTCAGCAGTGGTATTTTCCCCCTTAATAGAATGCATGCTTGCTAGAAACTTGTAAGGTCCCTTTCTCACATGTAGTATCGTACAAAAGACCTTGCATAACTTTGGGGATATTATTCTTTTTGATTGCTTCTTCGTTAAAAAAAGTTCTTTATAAATAGTGATTGATCTGACCTCAGATGTCTGGGGTTCTTTCTGTAGTTGGTCGGCTATCAGGCTTAAGAGCACCTCCTTTTCTGATAGTAAGTCTCTGTTACTGAGAGCTGACTGTCCTATCTTTTCCTTTGCACTGAACTGCAACTTTATCTGTTACCTGTCAGATGATGTCAGAGGCCTGGTTTTAATTTTCTTACAGTGTTACTCTCCCAGAACATTCTCAGAAGTACCATGTCAGGTTATTTCTACCCCCTCCACCCCAGCTTTGCATAAAGCAGGGAGAACCCCTGGGGGATCTTAAAGCACATTTGTGTGTGTATGTGCATCTATCACCACAAATTGCACCTGTAAGCATCAAAAGAAAAGGAAGAGGTTGGTCCTGCCTACAAAAGTTCCTGTGCAAATGCGTGTGCAAACCGCAGGTACTCCAGGCAAAATGAAGCAGAACTGAATTTCTCGGTTGCTTTTTGTGTTTAGCCTGAGGTAATGGCTAAGGCTGTGATAAGCTGAAAGGATTTGTTGCAGGAAGGTGACATCATCTGTGATAATTTGTTGTGATGCTATGATATGCACCAGCTCACTCCACCTAGTGAAACGGGAAGCAATAGCACAGTCTCATGAGCTGTTAAATCACAAGGCAGACAACATTATTACCAAGTGTTGGTCTATTAAAAATGGTAAATACTGCTAGTCTTAAATTACAAGACTCTTTCATCAGGTCATAGAATCATGGAACACCCCAGGTTCGAAGAGACCTTGAAAGATCATCTGGTCCAAGCTTTTGTGGGAAAGGGAATGTAGATGAGACTATTAGCACCCTGCCCAGTCTCATCTTCAAAGCCTCCAGCAATGGGGATGGATGCCACCACATCCCTGGGCAGGCTGCTCTACCAGATGACTGCTCTGTCCCACTGTAAAAAATGCCTTCCTTACATCAAGATGCAGCACTCATAGAACATGCTTTGTTAAAAGTATATACTAAAGTACTTCCTGAAGGAACCGAAGTACATAAAATACTTGTGATCCTGATGTCTTTTGCTTCTTGTTTAGATGAGAAATATCAAACTGTCAGATTTCACCGAGTCTTTGAAGAAGATAAAGCGCAGTTTGAGCCCTCAGACCCTGGAAGCATATATTCGCTGGAACAAGGACTTTGGAGATACCACAGTGTGAAACACTACTTGAAGTGAAGCAAAGTGCTGCCCGGGGAGTGGTTGGTACAGACTACTGGAAAGCAGCCAGAGTTTACAGGACTTTACAGATATTTGAGTATCTGCATTGAAACTTGAGATTAAGAAAAAAATTACACAATGTGAAATGTGTTCATCAAAGCCTCCTTGCCATTTAGTGAGGATTTACACACTGTAAGAGCACAACAGGACTTGAGCTAAGTTTCCTAGCAATCCCGTTATGGTGTGAACGATAATGTCTGTATTTTGTTTCAGCTACGAGGCTCTGATGACATTGATCATTGGAAGACCTTTTCCCTGTGTTGTGTGTGTGGTTTTTTTGTTTTTAATTTTGCCATGACATTGATGAACGATGAACTTGGAACAATGATGTTCAATTGGAGGTTTGTAAACTTTGGTTCAGTTTTTGACTTTTTTATCCTTAATGTGCCAAATAAAACAATTCCCTATGCAGAGAGGAAAAACAGCATCGGGGAATTAAAAATGTAAAAAGCAGCTGGTCTGTTAGTATTTGTCTTTTTATTTCATTGGAACATGACTGAATTGTTCACAGAACAGTTTTAAAGAAGACCTTTGATAGCAGAACAGCAAAAAAAAACCCAACCCCTTAAAACCAGTTCACACTGTCTTTAAAGCAAAATGGCTAAATAAAAGAACAGACTAACACATTGATTCCCTGGCAGTATTTTCTGTTGATGAATTCTGTAACGCTTCCATGGGTAGAATGTTAGCTTACGCTTGTGGTGTACAACTTGAGCCCTGCTGATGTCTGCAAGAGTAAGTGATGCTAATTGTCAAGTTTCAGAAATGATGTGTTTCTACTCTGTGTTTTGGTCTGTTTGTGATAATTGAAAGTAAAAATTTCCATTGTGATAATTTTTTTTAATCTCCACATGTGAGCGTTAAAATACGAGGCTACATGTTTAATACATGGCACACACTAATGTTTTTATAGCTTTCATATGTTTTGGTTTGTATAATAAAGTATGAAACACTCAACTGATCCTGCTTTTTTAAAAAGAAACTGCATCTTTGTACAAATTCTTGTTTTTATTATATAAATGACAAGCTATTAAAAAACAAACTCTTTAAGTGATAGCTTTTAAATACTGTAATAAAGGAAAGCATCTTTGCCTTTACTTCTAAAGGCCTGACATCTTGTTTACAAATTCTACATGGATGAAACACAGATGTTTGTAAGGCAGAACATTAGTTCCTTGTTAAAGCAGGTTTGTGGGTTGTTTTTATTTGTTTGTTTGGTTTTGGTTTTTTTTTACCACTCTTCCAGTTTAGTGATGTGATGAAAATGCATGTTGTTTACTGTTGTTTTAGTTAAAATGAGTTGTTATTTGCTTTTTGGTCTTGACAGAAAATTTGTTTTTAATTTTTCCTTTAACTTATTTTTTGGAATTACTCACCTGAAAGTTGACTATAAATAATATATTATATGTATATATGGAAGAAAACCCAAACCCTAGCTGATAGATGCAGTGTAAGTATAGTAATACCCAGAGAGGATTCTGTGCTCACTGTGTTGTGTTGAGTACTAAATAGCATAAGCTCTCAAACTTTCAAGATGCACAGATGCAATATGTTTGGGATTCTGTTGGGGTTTTTTAACTAGAGATGCTTTTAACTGAGCTTAAGATTAAAAGCAATCAAATAAGAGAAGATTGTTACACTAGTATGCCTTTTGAAATAGTCTAACCAAACCACTTCTAGCCTTCTAAGGATAGGACTTGCTCAAATGTATGTCTGATGTCAATGAAACATGTGATTTTTGTTCTTGCTTCGCTTCTCTGGAGAAGTGAGAAATGCTAGAAGATTTCAGATTCTTAAATCTCATGTCTTGCTTTGCCTTAGTTCTGCCTTCAGTAGACTATCTCTGTTGCTGGAGATTCCTGGCTGACTTGATCCATATTTCTAATAGACTTCATAGTGCTGAGCATGAATATTACTGTTGTATTAGCACCTGCCAAACAGCTGCAGCTAAGAAAGGCCCTTGGTGGTTTTATCTATAAAGCCTTTCCCTTATAAAAACTTTCCCTGAGATCCTCTGCAGATGAGAACTTTGAGGGTAACACTTCTGGTTTTGCATGCTCCTAAATGATTATTACAAAACTTTTCCTCCACTGAATTTTGAGGGATATACTGGTTATTTGTTTCAAATACATACTTACTAGCGTGAGATGGGTACTTGAATTTTGAGGTGGAAGTTCCCATCAGCTAAAATAGCACCAGTGTGCAGCACAAAAGGTTACAACTGTGAGCTGCTACTTCAGAAAGAAAAGGGAGCAGCCCTTTCACTTGCTTGTACAGCCAGTTCAGGTCAAGAGAATCTGTATGACATTATCACTGCTTTTTGCTTATCTATTATGCCCTGATTGTTTCCTGCTTAAACTGGACGAACTACAGCTCCAGTAAATTACTGCTGGGACAAAGTAATAAGAGCAGCATTTTGTTCTGAAACATTGCTTTGCCCTACAGCTGGTGGAGCCTTAGCCCATGGCTAAGTGCTGTTTGATTCATGTCACCTTTAAATGTCTATCTTGTTATTTTCTGAATAATGTCTTTTAAGAACAGTTCTGTTCCCCTTAAGGCATTATGTTGCAGCTTTTTTTGTCTGATTTTACATGTACTAAGTCCCAGCTCAGTGATTTTGTCTGTGTGTTGGATTAAGTGTGTATAAATCTGGTAAAAACAACAAAAAAACTCCACCAAACACCACTACCCTCCTAAACCCCCCCACAAATTACCTGTTTTTCCTAAGTCTATGGTACTTAAATAGAACTTAGCAACTATATTTTCCATACAATCTGTTCTAATATAGTGTCTTGAATGAGGATAAGCAGGACAGCAGCTTGGATGTTTTTAACCTTTGCAAAGACTGGCATTACATTAGCTCTCCAAACTGCCTTTTCCTTTCTTTTTGTGGGAATCTGCCCACTGCTAATGAATGACTTGACCCAGTTTTTTTGAGATAATTACAAAGCAGCTTGTCTGGCTCTGTGCGAGTGTTTTACTGATGTTAAAGTGTAGCAGTCACTGGAGGGAGGAAAATACCCCCAACCCAAGCACCCTGTGTGTTTCAACAACCTTCTCCATACCTCTTTCTGCTTTTGTTAAGCCGGTTCCTGCTCTTTATTAAGCAGGAACTGCACCTTTTGTCTTTCTACATGTTGGAAGAACAGTATCTTCTCAGTCTGCAGGTTGCTACTTTTGGTGGCATAACAGGAGCGGAAAACTCAAGCACTGTAAAATGCTCTTTCTCCTTAAAAGGAGAATTTGTCATGTGTTACAATGTTCCCTTTACTAATGTTGGCTTTTCTGTAGACTGCACCAAAAACATTCAGGTTTCTGTATACAAGTTCTCTCCTTGTGGCTAAGACAAAACCAACACAGAATATGAAAGATAAGCCTTAAACTAGGGTATTTATGCACATACAAGTCTCTCTGTCCTGTTGGTTTCTTGACTTGACAGGGTTTAGTGTGTTAGAAACAGGCATTCTGCCCCGAGACTTCTTACTGACTCTACTTTGGAAAGTCAGTCATGAATACAGTTTTGAATATGGCCCAGCAACTTGCTTTAAGTAGGTAATAAATGTGATAGGAACACTTTAAAATGGAGATGAATGGGTTCTCTAAACTGAGAAGGAATGTTGTCACTGCACTAATTAGAGGCCATTGCTGGTTTCACTGTTAGATTCTCTTAAGTGTTTTTAAAATGACAGTTTTTATACATATAACTCAATTAACCTTACCTTCTGGTGTAGAATAAATAGGATTTTTTTCTATACTAAACAAGTAGGTTTTAGCACTGCTTGGCACTGCTGTCAAGTCCATCTTGTGAAATTTTAAGTACTTTGTACTGGGAATACTGAAGTCAGATATGCTGGCAAATTTAACTGAGACATCTGTTCAGCAACTGGTGTGGAAAGCAGCATTCTCCTTAGGGTTTCCTTCTTCACTTATGGTGAGACTTCATGCCCTAGATTTTTATAATGCTCTCCTACCCAAGACATGGATAATGCATAGCTGTCCCTAAGATATGCTTATGTAGCTACTCCAGTGCTTTAGTGATACTTCTGCATGTGGCAGCTTTGGGAGGTGCCCAGTGCTACTGTAGGTTACCAGATTTTCATCCGTTGTTTGTGGCAGCCTCAAGCTTTTGTGGTGTTTTTAGTTGTCTGGGAATTCTACCAGGTATCAAAAATGGAATGAAGAGTAGCAAGCAGGTAGTGAATGCAGCTAGTTATCTCAGTCGTTGTGCTCATTAGAGGCAGTTGCATTGTTAGGTTCTGTTGAGCTGCTTTTAGTGTTGAACAGAGTTATTTCACTGACCTATGTAAATGTTTATGTTCATGACCTGCAGCCATGCTAAGAGATGAGCAGTGGAGCAGGGTTTTTTTCAGGATTTTTTCCTTTAAATCTTATTTTTAATATTTTTTCTCTTTAATACTGTAACTGTAACTCCACAGGACGAGCAAGTTAAGCTGTCAACTTCCTGCCAATACAAAATCATCTTGTAAAGTATGGGGAAATGTGTATTGTGATTTTCCTGCTTCTCATGCAAATCATTACCTATCTTAAGAGTGGAAACTTCCTACCTTGTCAATAACTACCTCCTGACTTCGGCAATAATTGGCAAGGTATACACTCCTCCAGTGCATTCAGTGTATTGGCTAAACACTGTGGGTTCTTCAGAGTGATTTTTTTGGATTTGCAAGTGCTTGACACTATTTCTGGAAACTATGGTGATAACTTTGTTTTTCTGCGGGACTTTCCTTGCCTTTGTATGAAGCACTTCTTAAAATCCTGTCTCCAGAGAAGTGGTTTTGAGGAAAATGAGCCAACCCTCTTTGTATGCGGTTAATGCAGGTGTGTTCTCAAAGATGCTAAGGCTGTAGCTTCTCAGTTCTGCAGGGTTTTTTTTTTACCATTAGCAGTGGGGAAGGAAGTACTTTATCTAACAGTCGCACACTCATCAAAGGGACTGGAAATACAGAAACTGTTTTCGCCACATGACTCCAAGTTTTCCTCATGTGAAGGGCTAGTCAGTATTTCTCAGAAATCTGTATTAAAGTGACAAAAACCAAAGGTGGAGACAAAACACAATACCCCACCCCTGTTAAATATAATGGACAGCGCCAGTCTGGGATGGGGTTCATTCTTGTATTTTGTGGTTTTGAAGCACTTTTGTTTCATTGTTATTTTAAGAATGTTTTCTGAAATGTTAAACACCATTTTACTAATAAGCAATGTAAAAAAGCATGACGAGCAGTCACATAGCTTTAGCTTCACAATAAAATGTTGCATTTGTCCTGTTCTTACTGTTTTCTTGTCTGTTTATCAGATAAAATGTCCAAAACTGAGAGCCTTTTCGTTAAACCTGAAGCCTATTAAATTGCTGCTGGGTTAAAAAAAATAAAAATCAGGTGTTGTATACCAGATGATGGAACAATAAATATGTAAATATCTCAGTTTCTAAAGGACATAACTCAAGTTCTTAAAACTAATGTAAACAGAAGTGCTACTTCCTAAATAAATGCGCTGAAACTGAAAGTGTGTGCCTATCCTAGTCTTGCTGGGTCACGGTGAAAACCTGGCGGTTTCACGGAGCTAATTCTGCTGGTCCTGGTGAAGTCCTGAAAACTGTGGCTCCAATTGACTTGATTGCAAAATGGCACCTTTTCTTTTGCTGGGGGGAGAGTGCTGCTACTCATCTTAAGTTAACAACCTAAATTCTTCACTTATTCCCATCTCCTTACTTATGTCTTTGCCCTGAGGCTGTGCCTGGAACTGCTAACAACTACTGGGGCACTTCGTACTTGCAGTTACATCCTGAAGATAAAATTAATCAACTTTTTTCTTTGTTTGTTTAAAAGAGTAATTAAATTTAGTATTACATGTCTGGTAGCATTAGGAGTCTCAAAAAGGAGCCATAACCACACTCTTCCACATAGCATCATATCAATCACTGTTCAAACAAGCAAGCCAGATTAAAATCAATACAGCAATGAGAAAAACCCTAAATGTTTTGGATTGAAGCATAAGAACTATTATTACTTCTGTCAAGGATTGATTCCTTGGGATAGTGTATTGGTTTTGACTGGGGTAGAGTTAATTGTGTTACTACGGATAGATAAAAAGGCAAACACCATCGTTGGCTATGCAAGTTAATTATCCAGTACCTCTCTATGACTGAAATGCTACTCCTTAGAGGTAGGTTCTGAACCACAGAAATTATTTCAAGTAGCAATTTTGTGTATGGGTTAGAGATGTTCAAATAGACTTATTTCTGTAGAGGAGATGCTCAGATAAGCTTAGTGAAGAAGCAAGAGCCTGGAAACTATCCCACCTTTTGCTATCTTGAAATTTACAGATTATGGATTTGGCAGCATACCCTGGACTGAAGCATCTTGGACTCATTATATCTTTTCCTATTCCAGCCAAGATGGTGTGAGACAAGGCTACATGCCTAGTGTCAGAGGCAGGCATATCTCAGATGAAAATTTGTTTATTTCTGTATCTTAGTGCTTTACGTTTGCCAGAGAATAGTGAGGGGAAAAAACATTTAAAGTTGTTTTGGTTTTTTGGGGTTTTTTTCCACCCCATCTTTCTGCAAATGTCCAGATGCTTCCTGCAATGGTTCACGTGGCTCTGGAAAAGACAAGTTTTGCAACTTTCTTCAAGTCGTTTTTTGATTCTGCATGTAATGCTAATACAAAAAACACTGCGTAGTGGTGATGACAATAAGATATAATTTCACTAAAACCCACCTCGCAACATGTGTGATTTATTCCAGGTGCTGTGGTGTAGCTAGGGAAAAAGTAAGGTGTTTTTCAGAGCATCAGCCTACAAACAAGCTAATGAGCAAACTGTGTTGTTTTTACCAAATGCTTTTGGAGGGGAAATGTAGGCTAAATATTAGGAAAAAGTTTTTTCCTGTGAGGGTGGTGAGACACTGGCACAGGTTGCCCAGGGAGGCTGTGGCTGCCCCAACCCTGGCAGGGTTTAAAGCCAGGTTTAATCAGGCCTTGAGCAACCTGGTCTGGTGGGAGGTGCCCCTGCCCATGGCAGAGGGAGTTGCGACTACATGATCTGTAAGGTCCCTTCCAACCCCTAAAAATTCTGTGATTCTATGAAGGTTTTTTTTTAAAATCTATACTGTAAGAACAATATGTTAATTCTAATACTGTGACTTCTGTTATTTTCAAATCTCATTTTAGCAGTTTCTAAAAGGCCTTGAACTTGCCTCAGGTGTAAGACATCATTGAGGGCTGTTAGCTTTGTTATATGCAGAATGCTGGTACCAGCTGTGCTGTGTCGTTTCCTGTGAAGACACTGCTACAAATGCGGTTTCTAATAACTAACTGTTTGCCTCTTCTGGGAAAAAAAATACCCCAAGACATGAAATAATCAAAACACCTGATAATTTGTCAATAATGAAGTAACCAAACAAACTTTGTATTTGTGGAGTGAATCATATGGTCATGTGGCCATGGTGGTTTGTGAGTTCTAACTTCCTGATTCAGTTTGAGTGGAGGCAGCAGCTTGCAGTTTGACTTCTCTTACCTGTCATGTAAATTCTACAGAGTGCAAATCTATTTTCTGAAAATGTTCCCAAAATTACTTCAGTACACTGGGAAAACAAATTATTGATTGCAGCCAACAGCTTAGAATGAGGTGAGATATTAAATGTGTCTAATGGAATACAATTGCCTATTCCAGTCTGATAGTTGTTCTTAATTAATGATACTGTGTCCTGTAAGGACCAGATACACTCAAAATCTGGAAAATAACAATTATTACTTTTTTTAAAAATCAGTTATGAAATCACATGCTCTGCAAATGCACACGTAAAGTTTTACCCAGAGTGGCTGGGAAGCAGGTTAAAGACTGTGGCTTGTTCCTGGTTTCAGCTGATGTACAGGCCTATGTGTGGAAATTATCAAAACAGCCACACCACAGTCTCTGCAGCCAATTCTGACTTTTAATTCAAGGGCACAACTGAGTTTCAATACGAAGAGGTAAACATTGCATGTGACCTGGGTACACCTGAAAAAAACACTGGCCTGGAAACCAGAGGTCAGGTAAGTCTTTTGGTACGTTGCACAGAACAGATGAACTGCAAGTAACACTTCTAACCACTTCAGTTGTGGGTGCTGGACAACTGAATAAACTGTTAACAAAGACAGGGCACTGTCACAGGAGGTTGTTTCAAGCATTTTACTAGGCTCAATAATCTGCCTTAGTAAAATCCCTTGCTTCAATCTGTATTCCTGCCTCTTCCCCACTTTTTTGCAATGCAGTAATAAATGAGCTGTCTTGTGACAGAATCCTTCTGCACTTCAAACCCCATGCAGGTGCTTTGTGACAGAATTTCCCTTGAGAGAGATATCTCAACCTCCAAGATGACTTCTCTATTTTGCTCTGATGAATGCTGGTTGTATGTGAAGTCGTCTTACTGTGTATATTCCATCAGGAACTGCTGGGTATGGTAGGGCAAGAGGGCACAGGCTCAAGCTCTGCCAGGGGAGGTTTAGGTTGGATATTAGGAAGAGATATTTTACAGAGAGAGTTATCAGGCACTGGAATGGGCTGCCCAGGGAGGTGGTGGATTCACCATCCCTGGAGGTTTTCAAGCTGAGACTGGATGTGGCACTTAGTCCGATGTTCTAGTAAGGAGAGTAGGGTTGGACTCGCTGTTCTTTGAGGTCTCTTCCACCCCGGCTGCCTCTGTGGCTTCATGTCCTGGCCAGCCCGCACCAGGGGATCGCTGCCACCTCACAGCCCTTGGGCCCCGTGTCCCAGAGCCGCGGCAGCAGCAGTGGCCACCAGCAGCGTTCCCTGTCACAGTCTGCTTTGGCCTGCAGCACTTCA
>NW_008654524.1:0-33376 GCF_000695815.1 Acanthisitta chloris
AAGAAATTGTTCTAACGCAACCTGTAGTTTATGAATGAGCTCTCTCTATATAGTATTGCCTTTCACAATTAAAGCTATTCCTGTAAAATGCAGGAAATTGCATTCATGGTTAATTGCATAAGTCATGAACTCAGGTGAAGTGTGAGCTTGGTATGTATGTAAAACGTTTCCATTAACTCAAGTAGAATAAAAGAGGAAAAGACATTATTGCTGAAGCTGCATATAGCAAATAAATGTTGAGTGGAGGAATGCATTTTGTTTTACACTTTCATTTAATATTACAGAGAATAAAGTCATGAGCACTATAAAAACAAAGGGGAATAACCTTGATATTTTGGGTTTTTTTTCTTATGGTTAAGATAGAAAGGTTCAAAGATTGCAACTAGCTATTCAATGCAGTGTTGATTTTCTTGACTTACAAAGCACCTAACTGAAAATAGCACTGTGCACTTATTTACATTTTTATTATTTTGATAGGAGCAAAGAGTGAAATAGGAAGAGATAACTATCTCTGAGGTACAAATATCTTTGAAAGTCTAGAATTCATTATTAAATGGAATATACAAATCTGAGCCTCTAAATTTTTTTTTGGTAACAACTCCATTTTCCATTTAAAGGCAGCTTACACACACACAAAATCTTTATTCAAAAGAGAATTAAGATGTTGTTCAAATTAATTTTGATCTTTGGAATAAAGACCTATTTTAGCAATCTCTTCATGATCTTTCCCACCTTGGTCATTCCAGCACTATGGCATAATTTTGTATATATCAATGTAGAGTTTACGGGTACTATTTGACTTGCTTAAAAATTTTATTATATGTGCTGTTCTCTTTTCTTATCTTTCTAGAGGAAACTGAATAACACTATTATTCTTTAAAGAAAAGTTTTGAATCCAAGCATAGGAAAAATTTTGTGTTAGGAAAATGTGCTACCTTTATTCACATTTTGTTGACATTTTTGCTGTTCTTCCTCATTAACATTTGGATTTATCAGGAATGTGTTAGGAGCCAGTCTTGCTGTTTTGATATCTTTATCTAGTCATATAAAATATGGATAGATATCAAGGTCTAAAGTGTAGTGTACTGACCTCTTAGGAACAGAAAGATTTTTCCTTCAGATGAAGATGGAAACACTCTAGCAAATCCTAGGAACCAAAGAAGTTGCCCCTCAGGTTTTATATGTACATCAATTCTTTATTCCAAGAAAAGTTGCTGAAGTCTATTGCCTTCAAATATCAAACTACAAACTGAGGTGATTATATATGGAGTCAAGGGCTTACTCTGAGAAAAAAAATTACTAGGAAAGAAAGGACATTAAAGCTAAATGTTGTGGAGTTTCTAGTAGTCTGAGACTTTCTCTGAGATGTGTTGAGCAACTGTGTTATTTGGAAGATTGTCTTACAACCAGTATCACTAATAAGAATAGCTGTGTTTTGCAGCAAATTGTTCTCTGTCAATGCATTACACATAAAAGCATCTTACATGGAGTCACTAACAATGTACAGATTTTACAGCTAAGAAAAATTTGCCTTTTCTTGATTCAGAAAGACAAAGGAAAATACACAGAAAAACACTGACAGCTACAAAGTAATATGCTGTTGGTAATAGTCACTTCTAGCAATTTTACACATATCTGTACATGTATATTTATTTGCCCTGTGCTTGACATTTAAAACATAACTCAAGCAGAAGAATATAGGAGATTCTAGTAAACCACTGCTGAGCCACACAATAAAAATGAATTACAAATAATGTTATCTGTGACAGAGCTGCCATGTAAGGAATATGGTAGTGTTTAATACTGCTAATAATTCCAAGAAAGTGTTCTATGGATGGTGCAATATTCTGTAGCAGATGTGAAATCTTTGGTATCAACAAATTAGTTAAAGACTATCTCATCTAACAGTTTTCTAGCCTAACAGTATAAAAATCTTATTGATATAAGTACAGCATAGCAAAGAGCAGAATAGTATAGAATTTTACTATATGTCATGACCTATTGTCAGCTTTTGAATTGTTTAGTTACTCTTAGATCTCTCTCAGAAGCTGAAATCTGAGCACTTGATAAATATAGTAGCAGAATATCTAGCACAGTAAAAAATAAATGCAAAATACTGAAAATACTAGAACAGCTTTTGCTATACAAATTTCTATTTAGCAATAATGCAATCCAAGCCTTTTAACAACACACTGACTCGCCTCATTCCTAAAATAAACTAAGTTCTATCATGACTTATTAAAATGTAGAGCTAAAGCACTTGCAAGGGAATATGCACAATGATATCACTGAAAGAGCTACTTGCCACACAAATTAAAGCTGTTCCTGTACATGAGAATACTCTCCTGTCTCTACCAAAAAATCAAGTAATATTGATGCTTCATTTATATCACTGTATAAAAGCAGAACAAATACACAGTGAGAACTTTGAAATGCCTGAAAGATATAATCTCAGATGTGGAGGTTTCTTACACTAAAAGTTGCTGTCATGGGGAAAAATACAGTAGTAGAGTTGTAAGGAGAAGATCAAAAACAGTTCAGCAAGGAGTGTAATGTGTTGGCTATAGTTCACAAGGGACAAACTGTACATCTTAGGGGCAGGAACACTCAAGGAGCTTGGCATGTTGCTATAAGGGAGACATGAAACAAAAGATGGAGTGGCATGGAGGTGCTGCAGTCGTCCTCTGTTGAAATCAGGGCAAATGTGAAACAAAGGATGGAGCAACACAGAAGCATTATGGTTATGCTGTAACAAAACCAATGCAGCTAACAGGAACTAAAACAAAATGGAAGCACTACACAGACAAGCTCTAATTCCCCAATGAAAACTAGCTAGGTAATCATTTAGCATGCATAGAATATGGTTCTTACCAATAGGAATCCCTAGGCTCAGCCCTTTGACCAATCCCAGAGGTTACGACAAAGTCTTCTCTGATCTCCCTTCCCACATAAGCTATATTTGAGGGAGGGAAAAATGTAAACTTAGAGATGATGTTATTTCATGTTAAGGTGGAGTTTGAAAGACTTCAGCCATTAACATATGAAGGGGCATGAAAAGTAATATGGATTTTCGAGTTAATGAAGCAAAGTTCAGTTTTTGACTACTGTCTGGATCATTCATTCCTTTGGGCTTAAATCATTGTCATGTCTCACTTGGAACAATACACCAAGCTCCTTGAGCATCCCTGCCCCTAAGGTGTGTAGACAGTTTGTCTCTGGTAAACACATTACAGAATGTGTGTGGGGGGGTTTTATTTCATTCAATCTGAACCCAATGTTCTATCACACAATATCCTTGTCTGGGCAAGGGGGAAAAAAAAGAGGCAATTTTCCCTGTCTGGGGAACAAAAAACCTCTCACAGGGGAAGCTGGGAAGAAGAGTTGTATTTGCTTACCTGGGCTTCCAGAGCTAAGGTTCGAAGTGATATTTCTAGATGATCTTTGACCACTGAAGGGCATCTTATGCTCTTTCTTAACAGCAGTTGCAGCAGCTACCCTTCAGAAGAAATTGTACTCACCTTGAGTTACAATAAAAGTTCACAGTTTTCTCATGCATCCTTATCATGTATTAAATGACCACCTGTCCAGTGCCACCACAGAAGATGCAAAAGAATACTATACTAATGCAAATATTTTCCAGTCTAAAATTGTTAATGCAGTCCCAGTTGAGTTATTCTCTAAATAATGCAACAGCACGGCAGGGACCCCCAACTGTTCAATGAACCTAAGGTATTCTACAGAAAATGCAGTTAATGGTCAGCAATCCAATCAGAAGTTTAGAGCTGGCACTGGCCTTTCTGCATAAATGTGTTCTTCCAGAGGGAAAGGATTAACAGCCTTGACTTCACTGACTTGTAACAATGCAGACTATATTCAGACACAATAGAAACAAGGTATGGGAAATTCCATTTAAGGCAAATGGAAGAGATGAGACGTTGAGAGGTGAGAGAAGAAACAGCAGTAGCTAAGATGAGGACAGCAGACAAAACCAGAGAAAAACTGACAGAAACATAGCCAGAAAAGTAAAAAATGACTTTTTTAAAATGTGTTTGTAGAAAAGGGCTTACAGGGCACTAAATGAAGGAGGACTAAATGAAATCAATAATTGGAGGTAACTTCAGATAAAGGTTTGCAGAATAATTGTTGCGTTGAATATGTAGTCTAAAATGCAGTATATGGACTTACATTGATCATTGCTCTTAATGTTCCATAGTGTTATCAAGCTTAATAATTCTTTAAAAACACTTTTTGTTTTAGCATTCTCTCTAATTCATATGGCATGGTATAAACCCAAGTGAAATCTGTATTCTAAAGCTTAAGGGAGTTGCACTGCATATGTCCTTACCCTGCCTCACATAAAACCAGAAATGTAAATAAGGTGAATACAGTCTACAAATGAATGAACATCTGAAGCTAATGTACTTGAAAGAGAGCAACAGTTTGGAAAACAGAGCTGTGCCACTTAATGGGTCATCAAATGGTAACCTTTCAGATGAAATGCAAATAAATTTTTATTTCAAATGCATTTTATGTAAATGAAGCAAAGACTAAAGTTCACAGTGTTAAGTGCTCAAATCCTGGAAACAGTTATGAAGTCAAAGTTCATCATATAAATGACAAGTCCTGCAATTTTTTCTCAACAAGACATACTGAGTTTACGTCTGGATGGTCCTTCACAAATGGAAAACTCATCCTACATACTAAGTCTGATATTTTATGTCTGATGGACCTACAATTAATTCTTCCAAAAATGTAATTTTTCAGTGGAACTTTGTACTATACTCTACTTTGTCTCTTTATATTGAACGACTACTCCAGAAATTTTAAAATTGCATTATAATATACTTATAACTGTATTTAAAATGTATTTTTAAATTTATTTTAGCAAAAATTTATTATAGTGAAAGTTTATTATTGACTATTTCTTATCCACTTGGTAAGCTGGAAAATAAATCATGACCATTTTTTTGTACATTACCTATTAGACAACTTATATTTCATTACAAGTCAACTCTTTCATTGTTAAAAGAGGGTAGAAACAAAAAATGTGGATAATAACCACATGCAAATTAAACCTGCATTCTAAGTTTTACATGAAGAGGTTATATGCATAAGGTATAACTGCAACACTCTGATTGCATACACATACAAAGCAGTTGAAATATTTCAAAAATTCTGGACCACAGCATCTCTGGTTGGGTTATTTTGTAATCCACCATGATATTCTGATCAGTGATTCTTTATATTTCAGTGTCATTTATATGTGTTTATCAACAACCAGAATGTTATAATTTATGAAAGAAAGGAAATTCTTATCTTGACAAATGTTGCGGTCTCATTACAAACCCAATAAGAATTCTTTGTAGAAACATTGCACATGTGATTTGGGAAATTACTTTTCTTTTTTCACTGTTTGTATTTCCACACAGCATGAAGAATATACCAGTGCTGCCTCCAACTCAAAGCAGCACAGCAACGTAGAGCTGTCTGTTGAAGTATTTCTAAACCCCTGAAACAAGCTCCCGGGAAAAACATGCAAGTGAGAGATTATCAAAAGCAAATAGTTTTGACACAGGATCACAAAAGTAAAACACCTTCTTCCCACAGAAAACATCCACATTGTAAGTGGTTGCACTAAGTTATAATTATGAGAACTATGAAAACTGGAATTCAAGCCAAATTAGTCATTGACACTATTTCTGCAGAAATAGAACAATATACAAGAGTCAGTTTCCAGCTGATGTTTAATTTCAGACATCTTCTGTAATATGGAATGATCATGACTTTTTTTTTCTTTGCAAGGTGAAAATTAGGACCCTTGTCATTTTACTCTACCATCTGTAATTTCGTTTCCCAAATACATATGATGTATCCCTAATCATTAAAGAAATTACCAGTGGACACCAGTGTGCTTAGATCAATGTAAATGACACTGCTGTTTCCATAGTAACTAGTGTACTTCAGATAGAAAACAGCACAGGAAAACTAGGAAAGAAGAAACTGAAAAATAGATAGAGTAATTCAGCTTTCTACTATTATGATACATTTCTGCAAAATGTTCTTTGTGTCCCTGGTTCAGTATGAGGCTACTTCCCTCACCTGTCTAATTACCTCATGGAAAAACTTATTCTAGAGTGGAAAGCTGCTGCAATATGGTCCTGTCTGCTTTCTAGAGCAGTGGCATGACCAAAGTTTGCTAGTTAGTGTCTTTGTGTCTTGATTTCCTTAACCGTATTTTGCAATAAAAAGGAATTAACTACTCTTTTGCAAATGGTTTCATGGTATACAGGGAAACTGCCTGAGTACTGCACCCCTCCAGGAGCAAGAAGGGGAAAGGGAAGGCAAACAAAGGAGGAAAGAAATGAGCATTGTAACACACCCTTTTTTTTTTTAGCTCAAAGAGAATCTGCAATAGATGTCTCACAGAGTAGCCTGTTGATGGTGCATTTTAGTTTAGAAGCATACTGCATTGCCATTAATTTGCCAATCCTGAGCAGAAATCAACTTGGACACAATCAGTGCAGAGGGAAAAAATGCCAGTTCAAGCTTCTGGGCAAACATAACATCAGGCTTCTGGTTTCCTGTCCAGGGTTCAAAAGCCAAGACCGCTAAAACTCTTATTTGATGTAGTATTACATTCCCAACAGCATCTAAAGCTAAATGATTCCAGGCATGTGAAATTCACAGCTGACAGAAGGCAGGTAGGAATCTACTGACAGAACTTAAGCCCTGAAAGAGGATCTGAATACTAAACCTATACAGCAGCTTCATGGAGATTATACAAACATTAGAAATAGTTGAAAGGTGGTAGCAAACCTGCAGAGATCCAGTTAAAAACCAAGTCCCCTTTCTAAACTTGCCTTCAAAGCTGATCTTAATTAAAGCTCAACTAGAGCTCTAACGAGCTGCATTGAGATGAACCTCTTTTCAACCTCAGATTGACATCCCTGTTAGAAGCTTTACCACAACGGTTTCTATGTGATGTAGTAGCAGAATCACAAAAACTGAGGACTAACCAGCATTTACAGACTTTGGCATTTTACGTGTTGATTTTAGAGGCTTGTGAAGAGGGCAAGACAATTTAAAGGTGATTAAGACGATGTAATGAGGAATGAAAAAAAATCCATGGAAAGAGGTGAGAAAAGGAGAAAGGAAATTGGTTTAACTCACAGTTGAGAAAAACTCATATATTTGGAACAGATTCATCTGTGCCTAATTTTTAATCTGTAGAACTGTCCTAGGTTACAATATAGGGTGTCACCAAAGGTATGTATTCTATTATCGTCTCCACAAGCTGTTAAAGCAGGTGGGGGCAGTGATCGTTATCTCCTACTCATCCCTGACGGCTCCCTCAGGGGCTGTCTCTGTTTAATGGGCTGCCAGGGACCCACAGCATGACCCATAGAATTACATCGTCCCATTGGGAGATGCTTCACCCCAAGGAGGTGACCCAAGCATTCCCACAGGGATATAAGATGGGGTTTGGACCAGTACAGTGCCCTTTGCCTGCTGGACTCCCAGAGGACAAAAGCTGCCACTGCTACCTGAAGTCCAGAATGCAAATGATTGCTATAGGGCTTCGTTGAAATAAAATGGTGTTAAATGCAAGTATCACAGCTTGTAAAAACAAGTGAAGAATAAGCACCAATGCTGTTAACGCAATGTCAAGCAATAACCACCACAGATCTACTAAGATATTTTTATTTTTTCTGTCTAGAAACACATGAGGTAATCAAACACTGTACATTAAAGACCATTTCCTAAACCAGAAGAAACAGTCTTTTGGGAAATGGGTATCAAGTGAGATATGATAGTCAATAGATGCTTCTCATTTCCATGTCCAGTGAGTTTTATAAAAAACGTTCTGGATAATTCTGACACGTATATTTTTCTGGCCATAAGATTATCATGACTTATGTCAATATCACTAAAATCAAGATTTGGTCCCTTTCACAGATTTTTCTGAAAAGCCTATACACAGTTGCATCTAAACATTAGACTACAACAGTACCAAAATTAAGAGGCAGACTGCTAAATCTTAAATAGGTTTCCTATCAAAGTTCAGCTGTTTTAATACTGACTTGATTTATATTCTCTATTTAGAGAACCACCCATCAAACAAAGCTGGCTTTCTGAAAAATACAGAATTTTACTTGCCATACAGAAAGAGAGACCATGTGAATTATTTTCTCAAGTTCTTTCTGAGTATGTAATTAAACTGGTCCTTGACATGATGATTTCATTTCTTTAATGTTGATAATGGAAACCTATTTCATGGAGTAAAATTGGAAATGAAAGAATGACTATTCACGATGAAGACGTCACTGCTACTTTCTGTGCTTCAACAGCTTGACAAATCACACAGACTCTTCAAAAAACAGTCAGATTACATTAAGTATTAACCTCACCTTTACTTCATTGTATAACTTGACTTTCAAGTACTTCCATTTGATCACATAGGTCATGACAACTACTGAAAAACTGAAGAGGAACACATTTTGTCAGCTTGTGCTCTAAAAGATTTTTCAAGAGTCAAAGAGAGACCTCATGCTTCCAGAAAATAAACATTTCACTGAATAAACATCAAAAATAGGAATTCAAACCAGAAAGTCAGTTCCACATCAAGTACATTACATACACAAGTTTATATATCAACTTTTTCTGTGTTCTCTGGTATAAATTAGAAGTTCTAAAATATAAACTACCAGGTTATTGAAAAAAATCAGAATTTTGACTGCAAATTAGTTCCAGCTGCTAAAAATGGATGCAAATATTTTGATTATTTTATGAGGTCCATGTGACTGCAAAGTAAAGTCATTAGAAGAGGGTTTCTTAAAGACGCAAAATTTCTGATATTTCTTTTAAGCTTGACTTCTAAATGTCTATACGCTGTATAATTTAGTCATCATTCCTAGTAAGTTTAACTTCCTTGATTATTAACTTGTTTCTTCTCTGCGCTACATGTCAGCATAACACTCCCAATTTATTTGCCCTTCTCTGTAATAGCACAAACATGCATTTAGCAAATTACTTCTTCCCCGGACTCCCAAGTTCCACCCTTCCCTCCCACCTCCCATACTCTGGGTAATGACAAGCACAAAATAGTCAATCAGATACATTATTGGAGTGTCCCTCCCAGTCTTGACAGGATTAACATGAAACCCCTGTGTTATTTACAGGAATGCAGTAGGGACATGATCCATCTTGAAAGGAATCAGTGGCGAACCTTTTTACTCTAATTTATCACCTATATTAGAAGCTGAAAGAAGCCATTTGGCTCCTAGAAGATTTCCCAAGTGACACTAAATTCTGAATCAAATGAAAATAATTGTGTAACTGCTTTGTAACACCATAGCTTTTGTGCTTGGTAGATTTTGGTCACTGGGCTCTTGTCTTTCATCTGAGCTTTCTAAAACTTGAAGCATGAGGTCTCTTGACTATTTGGTATTTTTTTCTAATTAGAGTATAAAAACCAAATTCTTCTTCATTTTGATGAAAAATGCATGTCCAACTTCACTAGAACATTGGATGCTCTAGAATGAAATACTAAGTACAACTCTAGACTTATTTTCTGCTAAAATAATATAGAATTTAAGTCCAAATGGAAATTCAGATGCACTAGTATTCAAGACAATTATATCTGTATATCACTGATTGTATAGTCAATTTATGAAAGAGTTTTCACATCCATTGTTACTTGAGTAATTTTGCTTAGGACTACACAGAACTCAGAACTTGCTGCACTCAGCACAATTACTGCCTACATAGTGTACATTGCTGAGCTATTCATCTGAAAAAGGGCATGTAAATATGTTCATTTTTACCCTTATTTTATTTCAACTAAAATTACATGAACCACTAGCTTTTACAGTTTGTCTTCTTTAAAGTAAGATGCAATGATCTTGCACAAATACTGAAATAAAGGGTCATCATTTATTTTCTATGCTAGGAACTGCATTTTCATTGTTAATGTAGATAACTACACAAGTGTCAGAACTCAATGCTGCCATGATATTTCAGTCAGAATAATGATGAGTGCTTAAAAACTGAACGGGTGGTAGTTTTTTAACATATCCATGTGCAAAATGAGTAATAGAAAAATATGCAAGGCAATGCTTCAATAATAGAAATGCAGACAGAAATAAATACTGTTGCAAGTGTAAAATTGCAGATTTATCTGATTATGAAGGAAAGGTTGAAGCATACTGCTAATTAATAGTGGTCAGCATGCAATTTGGTAGTGGATTTAAATGGAAATTTATGCCAGATATCAGTTAATCCATACCATAAACTATCATACTATAACTATCATACATAAATATCATATATAACTATCATACATAACTATCTTACTTGCATAAATTTATAGTAAGATGTTATGGATCATCACTCATTTATTTTATTCTGCCAGCTTATTTCATGACAGTAACACTGGATTGTCGTTACTCCCAAGTGCACCTGGACTAAGTGGTGGAATGCAGTTTACTAAGTGTCTGAGGCCTGGTTCTACATATTCACTAATAGCAGTGGAGGCAATCATAGGACCCAAAAGTCCATTGTAAAGGTAGAGAAACCTGGAAATATAAGATTAAAAGTATCGATATTCAGTGTGTGCAACCTAACTGCTCAGGGGAATAATAAGCATATCTTTGGTCACCTCACTCAGATTGGCCACCCAAGAGAAATCAGGAAAACCAGAGCAGAGTTCGAGCAGTAAGAGGAATCTGGTGAAAGAAGTGCAGAAAACTTCCCTTCCCTTATCACAGAACTGCAAATTTTATTTGAAAACAAATTAACCCTTCAACAACTCTTCATCAAAAAGTTTCTTCCTTTTCTGCTTTTCATTATTTACTCATTGGTTTACTGTTACCAACTGAAAACAGACATCTTTGTTCCAGAGGAATGAGATGCGCTGAAATGCTCAACAAAAATGTCAGGGGAATATAGCCAATAACAGGTCTTTGAAACTAATTTCTGAGAAGCTATGTGTCACAGATATATTACTTTCATAAGATTCTTGTATGTATGTATATCTGAAAACAGATACAGATACAAAATATTGAGAAAGACACATATTTTCTGTCTTAATAATAGAAAACTAGTATCTAATATCCTGAATATTTATGGTAATGATTTCTCACTAAGAATCTCCCTATGTCCAGGCTAAAATTGTGCATGGTAGTTACAGATTATTTCCAGAACACTCATGGGTTGAAACTGCCGTTCACTGGTGATGTGATTTACCAAGTTTTCCACTGAAACTGAGAGATCAAGCCTTCCAAAAAACCTACTTCATTTATTTTAGTGAACAAGTAATTTATACTCATTAACTGTGGCTCACTGTAACAATATATTCAATAGGACTTTGTAATAGAATCTGAGTTGGTCATGAATTAATTGCTATGCTGAATTTCATTTCGTGAACACAGTTTAGTGATCAACAAATATTTTCACCCCAGATAATCAATTTAAAAATGCTCTGCCTACAACACTCTTCGTTTGCTGAATGGTAAATGTGGTTAGTATGTAGTTTCAGTTGTAAGCCATGGTTGCAAGTCCATAAAAGAGTTAAAATAGTATCAGGCTAAAGGAGTTCATTGGTGAAGGATAAAGAGCAGAAACTGATGTTGAAAAGAGAAAATTAGAGCTGGCCAGACGGTCTATCTTGGGAAACTACAGGCATTATAAAAATACTAATTTTAAACTCAATTATTTTCTATCGATAAGCTTAATCTTATATTCCATAACTGTAGGTGCCGCAAAAGAAGCCATGGCAGATGTAAAATGACATTCTCCACCTATTAATACTCACATAACCAATGTCCTGTATATCAAGAAGAATGTAAAAGAGAAGCCAACTGCACCCTTGCTGTCTGTAACTAACAATAACATGACTGGCTGGTCAGCCAAACATGTAGCATTTCTGTTTTCCATGAATAACAAAAAAAAACCAAAATTTGTAGTATTAATATTTCTCACGCTAAAACCTCATGACTATCTGTCCAAATTTTCAAACACAATTCTATCTACATTTCTAACTCATGAATACAATTCCATAAATAAGAATGTGACTCTCGGGCTTATAACTCTAGGAAAAGTAAAAAAAAAAAAAAAAAAAGGCTTTTAATTTGCAAGTTCTCTTAATTCAATTTAGATACAGCAATGTGTAGCAGTCACATTTAAAGTTTTACACAGAGAAACAAATATCCTTTTAACATACTCTGCATATTTTGGCTTTAAAAGTATGGATTAGCACATGAACAATGTTTAATTCTAGTTAAATGCCTATGCGAGATACAGATAAAAGAGGAGAACAGAGAGAAATACTTTTGGAAATCTGTTTCTAAGATCCTTCATATCCTAGATATGAAAACAGTTTTCAAAGCTACCTGAAAGGGATGGGGAAAAACCCAAAACAACAGATTGCTTAAAAAGAAAATATAGCTGGGCAAAATAACAAGGACTCACGTATTATAATACAAGGGAACAGCAAAATGCTGTAAGTTGCATTTCACCTTTCTGGGACAGGATAAATCAAAAAAATTTCAATGTAAAACTGACAAATGGCCCCTTCTAATCAATCTCACACAAGAGTCAGACTGAAGATCAGTTAGGGATACAGTGGTCAAGTGAGATTCTCAGGGAAAAGCTTTTTTTCTACTGATATGTCATGCTGCTTTAGCTTACATGAGTGCCCTTCCAGATGATAGTGAGTAGTCTAGCATTATTATGTCTGCATTTCAAACAGTTATATTTCTCTGGACAGAATTCTAGGTGGCTTAATGTAAAGATTTAATGTCTAAGATTGGACAATCCATTAATGGGAATATTTGCAATCATACCCTCAGCATCCTTTAATTAGTACCAATGGTGAATTTTCATCCGATAAATATTTCACCTTTTCTGTCAAAATGATGACAATTGCAGCTGAATTTTGTTAGGAGGGAAGACATACCTCTGAAACAGGCACTGCAGTTATCTTTCCATATGCAGAACTGGCACAAAGAGACAGAGGATTTCATCATCCTAAAGCATATTTTGGGAGGTCAGCTTTTCTGCAGCAAACAGAACATAACAACTGTTCCAACATATCAACTGAGCAGGCAGCATTGCTATGACACGGAAACGAGAAATTAGCCTCAGCCCTATAATGATTAATGTCAGGATAGGGACTCCTAACCTAATTTTCATTACACCCCTATTTTTTTTATTTACTGTACATCTGAACTGGAAGGTCTGGAAATAACCAAAGAAAACATGGGAAACAAGTGATAATTCTTTTGCTCTCTTTCCTCTCTTTGAGTTTTGTTCACGTTTTCTGGATTAAAGAGAGGAAGAGAAGAGATAATGGAGGATTTGGGGTGTATTTCCTTTCCCTGCTGCAGAATGAGACACCTTCTAGATCCAGTTTTCCCAGACAGCAGTTTCTAATGTGGGGAAGTTCTTAACTGCAGAAATGCTAGCCAGAAGGTAAGGAGATTGGGGCATACCGTGTTCTGCTTATTCGAGGATGACACATAGTCATTTGGAAATATTATCTGTTATCATCAACCTTGGAGCATGTCATCATCAAATTCAAAGCAAGCATGAAGTATATGTATTTACCCCTTCAGCATCTGCACTGCTGAGTTCACTTTAGTCCAACAGAAAATCCAGTTTTCAGGATGTTTGAAGAAATATTCCAAAATGCCTGAAGTGTTAAAAATCAAAAAATTGGTGCAGAAAATATCCATTCTGGCATATTAGTCACTTTTGATCACTACTCACAGGCAACTGCTAATGAACAAAACTGTCATAACTACTGCTTTCTGCTCACAAACCCTAAAGTACAGTCCTCTTTACAATACACAGCAGACACCTACATTTGCAAATGCTGAAATTGGATGATCCAACTTTGTTACGGAGATGGTACCTAGCTATATTTTTAGGTACTTAAGAGAGAATGAGTCCTACCTTTTCCACACAGCAGTGATAACAAGGAAGGAAGCTACAATATATTATTATCTGTTCATCCTTAGATTAATTCAAGCGACAAAGGCTCTGTGTTGCACATTCTGTCTCATCCAACCCACTGTGGTTTACAGTCATTCTAGCCATAAAAATTCATGTCAGTTAATGATCTCCTTTTCCTACCTTTCAAATTTTAAGGTAACTGTTTTAGAGGAAAAAGCATTATCAAATTCATCATGTACCTTTCCCTCCATTTTATACAAACCTACAGACATGGATACTCTCATATGTGGTACAACTGCACTCTGAAGGCTTACAGGCTGGAACCAGCTGCCAGGCTATGAAGATGGCAGAAAATTAGCATCAAACACTGTTGAACAGATTGCAACATTTCGTTCCTAGCCCCAGAGCCTTGTTCCACCCATGTTGTGGTACTACATCCAGTACAATCATTATGCCAGTTCATCATGAAAGAATTGCTAAATGCAACAAAAACTGTGCACGATCCAAATTTGCCTCTATCACATAAAATATAAAATCAGATTTGCATTTCAAAGCTCAGGTTTCAAATCAGTCAGGGAAAAAGAAAGCATTTCTCCCCATTACCAAACTTGTCCAGAACATTGTCCTAGAACTATGTAACTTTTTAATAAAATTTAATCTTGCAGCTAGAAAAAAAAGAGCCTTGAAAGTCTTTTAGCATATATTTAAAATTCCAGGTAAAAGGTTGTTTTCTAAACGGTGAAGAGGGCAGGACAAGAAAACATGCAGCATACCCTATTAACCTCTCAGTTTGTACATATAATGTTGCAAAACAAGCATATAGGAGAGACTTCAGCTGAAGTAACACTTTGTATACTCGTTATTACTGTTAACAAAGAATGGGAGAATGTCCTAGGACCTAAATCACTGTGATAAAAAATAGATAAACGATAAACTGAAACACTGCTGATTGTGAAACTGAGATTAGCTATCCTGAGAAATTATATAACATTCAATTTATCAAAGAAAAGGCTTTCAGGAGACCAATAGTGACAGACCATACCTTATATATTGCACCACTTACCATAAGGGAGTACCTCAAAATACTCTGCTGTGCAAAAAAGATTTAATTAGATTAACATAAGTCAGTGATAGATGTAGCAAAATGCAATGACACATAGTATCATACAGCTCAAGACATTATAATCAATTTCACAAGAATGTATTGACAATAATTCAGAAGTTATTTCCTTCTCTCTGGTGACCAGTGATAGGACCCAAGGGAATGGCATGAAACTGGCACAGGAGGTTTAGGGTGGATATTAGGAAAAGGTTTTTCACCCAGAGGGTGGTTGGGCACTGGAACAGGCTCACCAGGGGAGTGGTCTCAGCTCCAGGCCTGATAGAGTTCAAGAAACATTTGGACAATGGTCTCAGGCACATGGTGTGATTCTTGGGACTGTCCTGTGCAGGGCCAGGAGTTGGACTTTGATGATCCTTGTAGGTCCCTTCAAACTCAGGATCTTCTATGATTCCTTCTGGCATAGTACAGTCTCCCTTTATAATAACCAGAAACATAAGGAACTGAAGTTTAAGATCATAACCAGAGATCCATGTTTCTTAAAGCACAGAGCACTTTCTAGCAGAGCTTTCTGAAACACATGTAAGCTCTGAATTAATACAGTTTGTGTTTCTAAATAAATTAGGTTATATGAAATATGAGCCATATGTAAAGTGATGTCTTAGTTTCAGCAGGGCTAGAGATAATTTTCTTCCTAGCAACTAGCACAGTCCTGTGTTTTGGATTTAGGAAGAGAATAATTTTGGCAAAACACTGTAAAACTCTGATGTTTATGTTATTGCTAAGCCATGCTTACACTAAGTCAAGGACACTTCAGCTTATGTTGCCCCATCAGCAAGGAGGCTGGGGGACACAAGAGGCTGGGAGGGAACACAGTGAGACTGCTGACTCCAGCTGACCAAAGGAATATTCCCTAGCATATGACAGCATACTCAACAGGGGGAAAGCTGGCCAGGTGTCACTATTCAGGAAGTGGCTGAGTGTCTGTTGGTGGGGGATGAGAGATTGCATTGTGCATTGCTTGCTTTGCATATTCTAATTCTTTTATCACTATTTCCCGATCTCAGCTCCAAAAAAAATCAAAGTACTATGACCAGTTAAGATATTGCTTTATTACTTCCCCCTGCTAGATAAGTATCCGACATTTTCATACGTTAGTTATAAGCATTGCAGATGAAACCAATTTTTTTAATGTATAAGCATGATATCAAAGAAGTCATGCTGATACCTGTATGCTGAGCTAAAGCTGTTCCTTATCTTCAGCATTCCCTGTCCTGAGACCCTTGATGGCCCAGTGCTCAACAGGATCATAGTTTAGGAATCATTTCCCAGTAGGCCATGTACTTATTGTGTCACTGCAACATATTTTCATACCAAACACGAGATTCTGGAAGACTCTTCAATGAGTAGGTGCCCAAGGAATTCTGGCCTAAAGCTACTCACTTAAATTACAAATTTTCTCTTTAAAAAACATATTTAAACCATATTTTAGTGGGCAAAGCTGAAATTTCACAGCAACACTGAAAATGAAGCCATACCCATCTAGTATCCTAAACACAGCAATCAAGACCTAATTTCATAATCAATATCAATTACTTTGCAAAACCTGCTTTAGGGTTCACCAAAATGTAGATGAGCTAAACAAGAATGAAACAGAAGAGGAAGCCTGATACAAGACAGGCCTGTAGAAAACAAAGTAATTCTCTCTCTTTGCACAAACACTGATCCTGAACTTTCTAGTATCTCCAGCTCTATTATTCTTGACAGTTGAATGTGGCTGGATGAGTTTTGGGTTTGGAGCTCTTATATCACCACTGTAGTGATATTCATGTTATAGTGATTACACAGAATGTCATCATATTCTGAAGAAACTGCTGCTACTAAACTGTAGAAGGCTCTGGGTTGTAGAGCTGCTCATGGCTTCTGTTTTCTTGAATACTTCACTAGTTATCAGGCAAAACTAATCACTTCATTCTGCACCTGAACTTTAGAGGTATAAGCCACTTGCTTCCTCACCCAAATTTAATACTATTCTAAAATGCAAGGAGAGGAAAGACATCTGAATCCTATCTAACTACTGACTTTGGTTTGGATTATTTAATGAGGAAAATGTTTTAGTAAGTCTGCTGGCATCTCTTTCTCAGGAAAGGACATTGAAAGACATACCTAAAGACAGATTAACATTTTTTTTGCTTAAAATATTTAGTAGTCATAGCACAGTGTATACAAGTATGTCACACAGAAATATTCAAAGGACTCTTCAGTTGCTGTTCAGCAATGTTTTTGAAAAAAGACAATTCTGCTTAGCTTACATATGTATAATTCCAGAAAGTTCATTGAACACATTTAGTATAGTTTGACAATATTACTGTTCAGTGTCCATTTCTTAGCAGTATAGATATTTTTAAATATAAATAGCTGCCTTTTGCTCGCTTTATAATAATAGAACGTGAGGCATCGGTGTTTGTATTGCTTGTCTATGCATAAAAAATAGTCCAAAAGTTAGTTATTAAGAATACAAGCATCTTGCTCATATTTCAGTTTGATTTACCTTGAAAGTGTGTCTGTAAGTGACTCTGAATAATTCCAGGTGGGAATAGGGTCTTAGGGTTTTATACAAAAGCAATTTTTCTCCTGAAAGGACTTCACAATTAATTAAGTCTCAGAGTATTTCCTTTAGCTGGATGTTGCATGTTTTCTTATCTCTATTCAAAGAAAGAGCAATTTCAGGCAGAGATTAATAACTCACAGAATTTCTCATAGCAAATTGGAAGCATTGGCAGAATCACATCTGAGGGATTTCTAGCTTCTAGCACTGGTTTGACCTCATTGTCACTCTCAAGTACATTTACCTGCAACATGGCATTTGAGGCAGAGGAAGCTGAAAGGGCTTATAATGGATTCCCAAGGGTCTTAAATGTCCTATATAGCAAAGCCTTCTTTCAGTCATTAAAGTACAGATATATTAAACTACAGATTTGGATTCCTCTCAATAACCTGTTTCTCCTTTGTATCCCATGAGTGGAAGTTGTACCTAATCCACATCATCTCTTCTAAGATGTATGCGAGTGGAGAACTTTGTAAAACATCAAATCTCTGACGGGTTCTAAGTGGCTTTATAAACAGCAAAGCAGACACATTACATAAGTAGTTTTTCAATGGAATATGATTGAAAAGGAGACATGAGGACTGGGACACATTTGTTACCTTCAGCTAAAATAAAATAAAGATCCTCTAAGTCTAATCGTCATCAGAGTTTAATTAGAAAACATTAACAATAAAATGCAAATAATAAAAGAAATATCGGGATGCACAAACCAGATAAAGCTTATGCTAAAAATTTCATACTAATATTGAAATTTTTAGTTACTATATAAAATCCCCATAATTTCCAGTGGACAAATTATTTTCATTCCTTTCTAGCTATTTTCTACTAGTCTGCTGTTGAAGATTATACCTCTATACTTCAATACTTCTGTATTCAGCCAAGATCCACTGGGTTAGTCTTCACATTTTAAATAAGTGGTTTGTACTAACCCAGATTATTTTGCCTCAAATATTTGAAGAAATGCTTATAAACACTCCTTTATATATAAGTATGAGGAGACAGGCAGACAAGCAGTAAGGACCAAGATTCCACCTATTACCTAAAATGAATGGATTTGCCACAGTCCACATAGCGTCATCACTACCCTATCCTAGTCACATAACTGAGCAAGAATTCTCATTGTCTCATTGGGTTATTTATTTGATGTATAAATTTTTAATAAGGATGCCTAAAAATCTAAAACCAGTGCTAGAAAATTGAATAATGGAATTCAAAGGCAGTAAAAGGCAAAAGCAGAAAAAATAATGCCTTGCATTACCTCATATCTTTCTTAGCTTCAGTAGGTCTTTAAATATATCTAAAGCTAAATACCGTGGAAAATAAAACACAAAGCAGAAAGCAGTTTCACATAACACCAGAACATTTTAAACAAATTGTTAAAACAGTGTACTTGATGACACAATAATACTGAATATTTTAATATCCTTTATGACATTCCCTTAATTTTTTTACAAAAATTATAATTAATTTTTAATGTGCTGGCATTGCACAGGTATAGGAAGCAGAAAGTTAATGTAGAAAAATTTATCAGTGAACCATAGAGAAAGGCTATTCTCTCTGTCAGTAGGTATATTCTTCTGCTGAAGTTACCAGAACATAAATATTTGCTGCAAAACTAATTTTCTAGGAAACTTACACTGTTTTCACTGGCTGTGAACAGCAAAGTATACTCACATGCTAGTCTAGCTGTAGCCAGGCATGTGTGATACATATGCTCTGAACCTGTACCAAAAAAGTATGTTCATTTTCTGAATCACAGGACCTAATAAAAATGCTGTGATCTGTTCTGATTTTTTTTCAAAGTATCAACTTTAGTGAAATGTGCTTTGGGTAGAGCCTCAGGCAGTTAATCCTCACTCAGAGATTGTTCTTATCCAGATACTGTCTCTACTCTCCCAGTAAATTTAGCCAACGTCATCCTTAATAACCATCATAATGATTTCACAGTCACATTGAACATGGAAAGATGTGACAGTTGTCCAGAAGCACTTTCAAGGACAGTATTTCTTAACCTTAGGCCAAAGTCTACTTGACTTTCCTGAAAATGTCCGAAGTCCATGCTCTGTCATTAATGCCAATGAAAAATATTTTCATTATGTTTTCCACTAATTTAACCAAATAATATAGAAGTTAAATTTTAAATTATTTTTGCTATTGTTCCTCTTGCTAGTGTGGAAATAGATGTGCATGTTGTGATGAATTTTTACTCACCTTCTGATGTTGGACAGGTTATCAGCATTTCACTGGTCGAGGGCATCTTTCAGTCTCTCACTTGGCAACTCTATCTAGACTGCATAAGCTGCTGACGTGCTAGCAATAACCACATCATACTACCAGGAGCCCTAGCTCATCAGGACTGGATCTGAAGAGCAACAAACATGGTGCTAATGATCATTTCAGCTAAGCTCCTTTGGGCTGTGGTTGGTGTTACAGATTGAACTCTTGGTAGCTTTCAGCGTGCTGGGTTTGTCCAACAAGGACTTCAAATATTTTCCTCTGAAAGGCAGGAAATTTATGCAGTCAATCACCCTTCCCTGGTATAACAGCAAACCTTGGGTTGTGGGCCGGATTAGTCTAGCTTTAAAAATGCTATCCTAATCAAAGCACAACTTTGATAAGCACAACAGCAGATAAAATTAAGTATTTCTTCATCATCATTACAAAGACAATCTAGAAAAATAGTGATCCAAGGCACACCGAAAATTGTGCTGCAGAAAGTATTGTCCTACCAGATGACTAAAATGGGGAGATTGGAAAAGCAACAGAAAATATCAACACAACTATATAAATAAATCTTAATAAAATGTTCCATATAAAATATCAAATTTTCATTGTAGTCTCACATGAATATATGTATTTTCAATGAGAAGTCAAACTGCTTCGCTGGCAGTCTGGTAAGAGTGTAGCTTTAGTCAAATTAAATAAAAAAGAAGAGCCCAGTATTTTTGCCTAAAGTATTCAAATGTTACATGTTTTGTATGCAGGCAGCTCAGAACTTCTTTGTGAAACTTGAAAGACAAAAAGCTGTTCAGAATAATTAGGCAGTGATCAGACAGCAGCACCAAGCAAAGCAATATTCCAGAAAGCCCAGAAGTGAAGTGAAGTGGGAACAGCATTTCCTTTCCTATCGCTGCAGCAATGAGAAAAGTTCTCTATTATGTTCAGCACAAGGTGTTTTCTATTTTATTTCTTTTTGGGAGGGTGTGCAGACCTCTGCACAAGCATGAATCTCTGAGAAGCAATGACTTCTTATTTAAATACACACCACTCTGTAACTAACTAACTACTGGACAAGATACGTCTTGTTAACCTAGATATCAGATTTGCAATAAGCAAAGCTGTCAGGACAAGATCTTTCACCATTTAAGTGTACCAACAACTAACTGAATTAAAGAGAACAGTGCTTCTACAGACAAGCTAATATTTGTGGAATAAAATCATATGTCTGAAAAAACAGCTTTGGTTAAAAGCATTTTTAACATAATTCTTAACTTTTAAAATATCAGATGTTAGTAAACTGCAGAGATATTCTCCCACTTAAATATTAGGAGGTTTTCCCTCTTGGGGACTATACTTTCACTTTTGGCAGAGTCTAACTATTTTGACATCTTTGAAAGAGCCTTGTAATGGGAAAAATATTTATATTCATTCTCAAAATACACTGAACACATATACATTAGTGATCGCTATGCTTTTCAAAGTAGAAATCCTTTTTATTATACAATAAGAGAGTGATACAAGGCAAAGACCTTGAGGAAGAATCACTCAAATCCATACTTCAGTAAGCACTGATATTAAATAGGGCTTAATGTGCAGCTGTTTCTTTCAGCTTTAATTTAATTTTATTTTGGTTAGAACAGACACTCTACAGTTGTAGCCCCAAAATGCCATGTTTAATTATTCTCCATTCATATTTTTACCATTGTGGATGCCCAATTTCAACACAGCACCTTTGCATTTTCAGAGCAGCCACAGCACCTCTCAAATTCCCCTCCTTTTTCTCAGTTTTGTTCAGTCCCAGAATCCAAGGCAGCTTTAAAATTAGCAGATATGCAAAAGACTAGTTATCCCACAATCTGCATAAGGAATTAAGACATCAGTGGAAGACTGGAAATCTAGCATTACTTTAAGCATTAATTTGTGCTCATGCACAAGACCCAGCTGTAGCACATAAAGATTAGACATTATGTTATCCATTAGTGGTTTAGTTGTGCTGATTGACAGCTAGGTCTTTTGTGCTTCAGTTGGTGTTTGGGTATTCACAGATAGAGAACGATTACTTTGACATTCTTATTAATTGACTTAATGTTAGTTAAAATGTTAGTTTGTAAAAAAAATAAAAATGAAAGGAAGGAAGAAAAAAGGCAAAAAAGGCAGAAAAGCTTCATGGGTATTATAAAATCTTGTGTGTGTCATTTGAAGTGACATATGTATGGGGTTGGGTGGTGGTTGGGGATTTTACATTTTCTAATTATTCTATTCTTTTCTGAGTTACCGCATGTTTAAAATTCCTTCAAAGAATCAAACCCTTTATTTTAATGCTCTTTAATTTTTCTTGCTCGTGGTAGCTGTTGACAAATGCCTTGCTTGAGACATCAGCCCCAAGACATATAACAAGATATGAAGTGTTTCCATAGATAGCAGGAGGAGCACTTACTGCTCTGAAAACTGAAGTTGGTTAATGGCTGATGGGAATAATACGTAACTATTATAACAGAAGGAAGGTGCAAATAGCTCTGCTAAAAAAGTGTGCTTCATTTCAACAGCCTCCAACCTTACACAAAAACACAGTATCATATGTAATTATTATATTGTCCGAGCAGTTATTAGGATGTTGCTTTCAGGCTACTTGTGAGAAGTCCCAGTGAAGAATTATAATCAGACATGCGAATCAGTCTTATTCAGGAGTTTCTTTTCTTTAACAAAAGAAACCCCAACAAGACCTTTTCATGCTAAGTACAGACTACTGTAGATTCCTAAGTACTAAATGTTATTATACAAAGGGAATTTTCAAATGAGAAGAGAAGCAAATCTCAGCCCCATCCTCCAAAAAAAGTGTATCTAATTGATGTCATAGAATCATAGAAATTTTAGGATTGTAATGGACCTTACAGATCATCTAGTCCTGACTCCCCCTCCCCACTAGACAATGTTGCTCAAAGCCTCATCCAGCCTGGCACTCCAGCTGCCAAGGTTGGGGTATCCAGTATTTCCCTGGACAACCTGTTCCAGTGTCTTGCTACCCTCACAGTAAAAACAGGGATTATATTTCCCTTTTTCCAGTCATTGGGGACATCACCTGACTGCCATGATTTCTGGAAAATTATAGATAGCTGCTTAGCAACTACATCAACCAGTTCCCTCAGGACCCGAGTGGGATAAGGCTTTTATTCTAGATATTTTACCACTGAGCAGGTGGACAAAACATCATAGCAGTGTGACAGCATAGACCTTCTCCATAGTCATAAGTATTAACTAAAAACACTTGAAAATACGTATACTGTTCAGCCAAGAAGCATCTTTTAATGAGAAATTCTAATTTGGTTACTACTGAGTATATGTTGATAATAATGTTTTCTTGTATGGAAAAGCAACTAATAAGAAACTCATGTAGCACATGCCTTGTGGTGATACTCAAGAGAAGATGGAATTTCACCCTTTTAGTCTGACAGCTGAGGAAGAGAGGCACAAATAGTTTTGAGTTTTCTGTATTATGTGTGAGCCAATACATCTTTATTGTACTTTGCTGGAAACTGTAAGTCATATTCTGGCAGTCAGAGTTAAATATCTGTAAAAACTTTTTTTCAATGGTTTTCTTTCTTCTTTTTCTTTTTGATACTTCTGTGGCTTATTATCCTATTGCTGATGTCCTCATATATAAAGCTGCAGGTTTTGCAGCTTGCCTGCTCTATATCACGTTAGCATTATCTAAAAATTATTGGGTATTAAAAGAGGCTTTTATTTCATTGATTCCTTTGTTTTAATTTTTTTAATAAGACCTGCTGATATGGCATCATATTGTTTCACTACAATACATATATTTGCCTTTTAGCTGGTATTTTATGAGCGCCATAAGAAAAAAAAAGAAGTTTCACATTACCTATTTAGCTGCCACACAGATACAGGAAAGCATTAACACATAGCTACAGCCCTTTATATACAATAAATTAAAAAATAAAATACACCATCACTGTTGTTAAAGACTTGCTAACAAGTTTTTTTCAAGTTTTTGAGCTATATGGTATAGACTAAAGAAATAGGCCATGGTAATGAAAATGCTTACCCTGCAGCAGTCATAGAAAGAAGCAATGTCCTGAAAACACCTAATGCATTTTCAGGTATTTCCTGGACAATAATAGATAGAAGAAACACAGTTAGATAAAAGGTTAAATACATATTTGTCAGAAAGTCAGCATTCAGCAAATCTGATTCCAAGTAAATCCTGTATCTGCAGTCAAA
The DNA here is from genome assembly GCF_000695815.1 of Acanthisitta chloris. Classification (NCBI taxonomy): domain Eukaryota; kingdom Metazoa; phylum Chordata; class Aves; order Passeriformes; family Acanthisittidae; genus Acanthisitta; species Acanthisitta chloris. Next base: position 24,081 of record NW_008654524.1, read on the forward strand.
GTTGTGTGGTTTCTTGCCAGAATAATTCTTAATCATGTATATTGCATATCATAAATACAATAATAATATCACAAACACAAGTTCAGAGCAGTTTCCTGAGAAGACTGAAAAAACCCCATTCATTAACAAATGTTTGGCTTTGGTACTGTAGTGTAATGAATAGCGACTGTTAAGCCTCAGCCAGGACTTCTGAAAACCTTGTGGTATTACATTAGGCAGCAGAGACTGAAGAGCAGAAGAGGCCTGGTTCACCTCCTACGCACAGAATACTTCCAACCCTACTAATTATGACTTGAATGAGAAATGTTTCATTCCTTACTACACAGTAGCTTCTTCAAACTGTTAATCTGCAGAAAATTAATGCCTGAGAACACTGAGTTTTTATATATGCATATAAAACACAAGATGTTGTTGAGATGAGGAGCACATAAATGACTAAGTATATAAATTTGCTATATGTCCTGCATGTCCCAATAGTAAGCAATACTCATATTTTTCCAGACACAGCAAGATGTATTTACTCATTGCTATGTGATTAATGAACAATTTCCAGCTAGATTATTATCAGATTTTACCTAACTGATGAAATCCAGACAGTTTCAGCCTAAATTAGCAAAGATTTGTAATTAAACGTACCATCCAAGATGGCTGATAGCACCTAGTAATTGGTTAACTTCCCAGGCCTTGGAAGAGGCTTTGAAGGGCAAAGGACAGTGCTAAGAAAAAAAAAAAAGGCCTAACCTAACTTCTAGTTCATGAGTTGACTGGGATTTAGGGAGACCTTCTCTTCTAAGAGGATCTTTACTATTTCCTTGACTTCTCTTTCACAAAGTGTCTTGTTTTCCCTTGTCATCCCAAGGTTAAGACTGAAGTGTGATAAACAGCATGTAGCAAGAGCTAAAGCAAATGGCAGAGCAGAAATGTCAAGGCAGTTGTTTCATCCAACTGAGAACATTAAAGCTTCCTGCTTGAAGGGAAAGGTCTTATTTCAGTGGGAGGGTCATGACTAGTGAGCATACCAGACAGCACAGTGATGGCATATGGAGTATTTTAGTTCTGGGTCATTGGGATCAAATCTGACCTAGCTTTTAGTAGCCGGTAGGAATTACCATCTGTTGACTATTAGTAGCTATATGAATTAGTATTCTGTCTAAATCCTAGTAAAATTATTCCCTTTCACAAATAGTATTTCAGATTTTGTTTGGTATCCCTCCACCTTTTCGTTCCCTTGCAGGATGGACACATCTCAAGAAATCATCCTCTTTTCCACAGAATTAGACCCTACAGGAAGAATTCAGGCTTATTAGGGCAGATGTGTGCACTGGTGTTTTTCATGCAGTACCTGTTGTGCAGACAAAGGGAAACATTCGTGCTTCAGGGCTGCCAGTCTGGCCACCTTTTATAAAGCCAGAAATGTTAAAGCTAGTGAGAAGCATGAACACCATCTCATCAAACCTCCTGCATTTCATATGCTATATAACACAATAATCACATGAGATCTACCGTTGTCCTGGGTTGCAATGGTATGTATTCTATTTTCGTCTCCACAAGCTGTTAAAGAAGGTGGGGCAGTGATCCTTATCACCATGTCCCTGATGGCTCCCTCAGGGGGCTGTCTCTGATTAATGGGCTGCCAAGGACCCATACATGACACATCCTCCCAGTGATCCATTATCGCCTTGTCCCATTGTGAGGTGACTCACCCCAGGGGTGGGGAGCCAAACATGCTCACAGGGATATAAGCTGGGGTTTGGACCAGCACAGGGAGCATTTTGCCCGCTGGATTCCCAGAGGACAAGAGCTGCTGCTGGACCTTCAGGAGAGGACCAGATCTGCGGGATCACTGCTCCAGCAAAGCCATTGCTCCAGCAGGACTGCAGCCACCATTTTAATCTGACTACTACTAACACCCTGACTGACAGGGTGTCAGGTCACTTTCTGACTCTGTCAGGTTACTTTCTGACTCTATCAGGTTATTTTTGTATTGTTGCATTTGTTGTTGTTTAGTTGTGTTGTTCACATTAAATTGTACTTCTGCCTTGGTCCTCAATACTGTTCTGAGCTATAGTACTCCTGTGTTGTACTCTTCTACTCTGATTGATTCAAAATGCCATTGATAGAATACTACTTTTCCGAATAAGTTGATAAATAAAATAATTTTACCATTGATACCCTGCATCTTATTTTGAGTCTGAATTTCTTTAACTGCAGCTTCCAGCTAGGTAATCTACTAGCAAGAACCAAATATAATCAGATTATCTCTTTATCTGGTAGGTAGTACATGCCATAATCAACTCCACTGAGCTTTTAGCTTCTAAAGGTGAATATCTTTCAACATTCAAAGCCTTCTTGGATGCTTTGGAAAGTATTTTAATAAAACAAAGAAAGTTTTCAACTTTGATTCTGAAAACAGCTGGGATTTATATTGCTATAATGAGAGAAAATGTCATCGCCTTTATGCCACTATTTAGGGCTTTTATGTCAGTATCTTAGTAACATCAGCACACTAGAAATTAATTTCACATAATCTTTAAAGCCTGTATGTTTCTGCAATTCATGTTGCAAGGGCATGTAACAGTCATAATTCACAGATATATTAATTTGCAGTTAGGTTTTTTAATATTCATGAAATTAGTTCCCATAAGAAGAAACTCAAATGTATGGACTTTCTCCAGGGCTTTTCAGCCTTTCTTTGTCTCCTGAACTCTTACTGGGATTATGGTTTTTCAAAACATTCTTTCACTCCAGTGCATAATTCTGCATCCATAACAGTATTTAGGACAACAACAAAAAAAAAAACCAAAACCAAACCAACCAAACAAAAAAGTAGCTCAAACCAGTGGCATGCATGATCCTTGATGGTTCTGTTCCACTTGTCAGTGGAAACAGACAGATGATTAGCACTAATCTCCTCTTTTTCCCCTAAAAAAAAACAAAAAACAAAAAAACAAACTACTTATTTTAAAATACTTATTTCAAAGTACCAGGCATGAAAACTACCCCACAAGGTTTTAGCAAATGAAACAAAAGGTCTACAAATGTATTTTCTGAAAGAAGTGTTTCTCATTCCTCTTAATTCTCCGTCTCTACAACTGGCAACTAAACAGCAGCAAATGTTCTTACCATCTTATTTAGTGTTTTAATTCATTCCATTCAACCTAGTTATGAGCAACCTACAGGATATCCCACAGATTCTCGTTTAACACTCATATTACTCACACTCTGGAAATACCTAGCAACAGCTCAAATTCTTTCTATGTTGCCCAAAATCAGGCTTTGCCACTGTGGTGGCTCTCAACAGATTTTATGGCTTCTGGAGGCTCTGTTGGTAAATGATCTCACCCAGCACCAGGGGAGTGGTGGACCTGAGGTGGGCAGAGCTATCAGCCCTCTGGAGCAAAGATCCACAACTATCAATTCCAGGTCCTGCTGGCTTCCTCAGTCCTTCCTACAGCTGCACACAAAAAAAGGTACTTCTCTGTCCATTACAGAACCACCATATCCTTAAAGGTAGAGCAGCTTGTGCTTCCCTGTCCTCTCCTTCAAGGCATTTCATCCCTTGCTGACCCTTCACTTGGCAAGTGTCTGGGCATTTCTGATCTCTTGCATCACCCAAAAGACAGGTCCATCCAGAACACACTTTTCTCCACTCCCTCCCTCCAGTCCACCATCATGAAATGGCACAAGTATAGTTTGACATAAAAGCTTCCTACCACTTTCCTAGATTAAGAACTATTTTTTTCAGTCTTCTAGTTCCACAGAGAGCTTACAGTTCTAAGATTATCACAAGAATTTTGCTATTCTTTATGTCTCTTCTGAAGCCCTTGATGATCTCTGAATCAAGGTAATTTGTGCCAGGGCTTCTAGTCATCAACATAATTTTTACCACAGTATTCAGATGCCTATCAGCCCTCCCTGTGATGTATGTTTTTAATGCTTCAAGAAAACACTATGCAGACTTTCTGTCCTTTTGCCCTCTGCTGAATGTCTTGCTGCCTTTCTTAATGTTGGGAATGCTGAACTCATGAAAGAAAAAAAATGAATTGAAAAAAATCCTTTGCCCTATGAATTCTGTTACTGAGTGTTCCTGAAAAATGCTGATGTTACCTTTTAACTATCAAATATCTTCACACGTATTAAATTACCTTTGTGCTTGCTTTCATGTTAGTTTGGATACAAAGTTGCTTTGAAGTGTTTTAAAAGATATGATTTCATTTGTTCCAGTATTAAAAACGCAATGCTTTACCTTTAAAGGATGAGGAGAATTCTGAACACTCTGTGGGGGTTTTTGGGGTGTTTGTGTTTATGGCAATTGTTTTTCTCAATGTGTAATGACAGCTAAGTATTTTCTACAGTGACTTTCACAACCAGAATCAATCAGGTAGCAGCATGAACCCACAGCAGTACATACTCAGACATAAATTGATTTACAGGGTCATTACTTTTCTCAGTAACTTAAGGGAGCAGCTCCTGTTAGTGACACCAGGAGATGCTTGACATTCAACTGCTCATAAAATTACAAGGCACAGAAACAAGACTGAATCTTTCAAACTGATCCTAGCAGCTAGTGGAAAATTACATTTAAAGCTGAGCTAATATAACACTTCAAGATTCTGGGGTGACCCTGATAACATAGCACAAATAATCTATCTGGAACAAGTATTGTTGAATTAAACTTTGAATGGTCTATAATTACCATGGAATTACTTCATATTTATGCATATCTGAAAAAAATCTTCAGGAATAAAAAAGCAATTTTAATGGCAAATTTTCTTACTATGTGTGGCTTATATAAAATAGCAAATTCCATTAAAACTTTCAGCCAGCTTTATAATACCGAGGCATTGCTTAATTTGTGGTTTAATTGTTTATAATTTTCAGGACAGACTTCCATCTGATAAATATATATATAAAACTGTTGATGCTGCATCAACTCTGCATTCTAAGAATTCTTCAATGCCAAAATATTTAAGTGCTATTTTACTATTCAACAACATTCATGCTGCTTAATACCTGTCATCACTGCCCTCAGACTGCTAGTTTTTCATGATCTACCACCAAACCTATGTTCTGTATTTCAGCTTGAAAGGCAAGTCTGTCTCCTGAACATCAAAGGCTGACACTTCAGAGCTTTTATGTTACTGCCTGTGCTCTGCCTGACACAGTTGAATAGAGATATTGAACTCAGAGCTCACCTGAATCAGCTTTAACACTTCACCTATGCAATAACAGCTTTCCTCTCTTTTGCTAGCTCAAACCCAGTACTCCTTCTACCATTTTGCCATCATTTTTACCATTCCTCCCTTAACTCTATTTAGGACTTGCCACTGCTATCAGAGAGATGTAATGGAAATTACAGGGCCACATCACTGTGGCATATTCCCTCTTGCTGGTTTAACTTCTTGCTTAGTGATTTCTCATGATAACAGGTAACAAGACCACATTGTTTGAATGCTGAGCTGCCATTCCTGGCAACGCAGGAATATTTCAAGTTTTAGGGTTTTTAATATTAATGCTTTCCTTCTTCAAGAATGAGTTGATTCAGGACTTGGATGGATTTTCTGAACAAGCTGTGCAAACCACAAAGCACTAGTAAGATAAGAAGTCCTTCAGCTGGCATCTTTCTCATCACAGACACAGAACAAATATGTTGAGAAAATCAGCAAGATGGTATAGCCTCCCCAATATTTACCTTCTCTAGTTTTCTGGATAAGTCCAGGCACTTTATAAAAATCCTGTATTTTCTGTAAAATAGAAGTACAAAAGGTAACACAATGGATTCCTTCTGTTTAGATCGTCCTCTGAAGGCTAAAGTTTACCTGTTACATTTACTGAAAGATATTTTGATAATTCCGTGGGCACTAAATAACTAAGATTTATCTGTGTTAAAGAGTCTGTATGGCCTTGTAATCTGTGTTAGAAGAGCACTGTGGTGAAATGGTTTATTCAAAAAGCTAGAAAAACAGAGTTTGGACACCACTTTTCTGGTAGCACAGCTGCATCTTGGACTTCTGGAGGGCAGACTTGGCCTGTTTAGGAGTCTGGTTGGCAGGGTCACCTGGGAGGCCATCCTGAAAGGCAAAGGAATCCAGGAAGGCTGGATATTATTCAAGAAGGAAATCTTAAAGGCACAGGAGAAGGATGTCCCCATGAGCCAAAAGATGAGCTGGCAGGCAAGAAGACTGGCCCAGCTGAAGAGACAGCTCTGGCTGGAAGTCAGGGTTAAAAAGGAGAGTTTATGACCTTTGGAAGAAGGAGCAGTAAACCCAGGAGGACTACAAGGATGTTTGTTACATGGGGAAAAAGAATTAGAAGGGCCGAAGTCCAGCTAGAACTTGATTTGGCTGCTGCCATAAAATAGAACAAAAATGTTTCTATAAGTACACCAGCAAAATAAACCAGAGGGCTAAGGAGACTCTCAATCCCTTACTAGGCAACAGGGGAACATAGTGACAAAGGAGGAGGAAAAGGTTGAGGCACTTAATGCCATCTTTGACTCAGTCTTAACAGCAAGACCAGTTTTCTCTGGCTACCCAGCCCCCTGAGCTGGAAAACAGGGACTTGAAGACAATCTAAATGTCACAGTTGATAAAAAGAGAATGCCAGAATAAAGCAACCATTGTTATTTTATTATTTACCACTTATATTGTCTCGATGAATAAAATAATTTATCAAGAACCAACCCACTAATGTGCTAGATGCTGTACAAACACAAACTAGAAAAACAGTTTCTGGCACAAAGACTCCACAACCTCCATATAAGACAAGAGACAACAGGTGGATACTGGCAGTGAAAAAGAAAGGACATTTCAAAAAACTGAACTTTCAGTTTCCTAGTTCGACACAGAAATTATTCCTGACTAGATATAAACAGAATTCTGCTGATCAGGATTAAGAACAATGTTCCTTCTGTATCAGGAACACATTTTATTCAAGGGTTTCTGTGAGTAACATTGTAGAGGGGAATTTTAAGGATGATAATGAAGCAGCTTTGTAGCAATTTATGTTATTATTCTCCGGTGTCAAAGAGACATCATAAGTCAAGGTATAAGTGTAACTTTTGAAAACTTCACTAGTGGGCAGTGAAGGCGGTTGCCAAATTGTGGTTGACACTGCTGAAAGAGAAGCCTCTTGTTTGCACTGAATGCATCTGCTGCAAGTAAAATATGATATTCTTTGGGACTCTATTTTATGTCATACACCAGAAAGTTTCTGCTTGAGAAAATCTATCTCCCTGCTGTGTGTCATTTCTATTTCCACAAATAAGCAAAAACATTTCTTAACACAGCTAAATGTTCTTGCTTCAAGATTACGTGTTTGTAACAGCATGTACTGCATACTATCAATTCATCAAAAAATATGAATATTTTTAGAGAGCAGAATCTTTTTCCAGTTTTATGCATACAGCCCAGGATTTTACTGTTTCCAAATTCTTAGTTCTCAGGTTTTGATACCTATTAAGGAAAGTGCTGACTCTCTTCTGTGAGGCTCCTCCTTCCTCCACATCACGCACAAGATCACCAAACAGCATATTTCTCCCAAGAATGCAGTTTGCTAGGCAAAATGTACACAGTTTCCCTTTTGAGCTCCTGCCTCCACTCCCCCATTGGACTGAGTTGTGCATAGGCAATCTTACCATTATCAATTAGCACTTTTGCAATTACCCAAGCACAGGGTCTCCTGTAGCAGGTGATGCAGAACTTTTGATTACGTTTTCCTGTTTCCCACAGTTCAACACTGAATTAATCATATGCTTGAGGAACTCTGATGGCAGGCTGTTAGAAATGAAGATATGGATTAGATGTAGTAAAAAAAGCAGAAGGGAAAACTTTAGGCAAAGAGTAAAAGAGCCTTATATATATAGACATACATCCTCTGAGACAACATTAAGGTATAAGTAGTCTTCAAACTAAAATATCCTGGATCTTATTTACACATTCACCTCACAAAGAGTCATAGCTACACTTGCAGAGCTTTCATGTAGTTCATGAATTCCTGCATGATTAGGTGTTGGTATGTATTCAAAGTAGGTACTGATTTTTCTAATTTAGTACACAGCTGTTTCTCTGAGGTCTCTTTGCCACAAACCTATTCCCTGCTGCCATGGTATAGCCTACTTCAATCCCTGAGTCTTCAAGGCTGTGTAAGCCTGCAAGATTTTGCAGTTCTAACTCTAGTACATAAATGATTCTTTGGGAAAGCAGACCACTGAATTGTAGCTTTTAGATTTTAGCCAATTTATGCACTGTATGGGCAATTTACACAAGATCCTCTCTTCCTGCAAATAAGAGAACATAGGAAACACACGGGGAAAACTACATAAAAATGGCCAGCCTTACCAGGACACATCTGAGTTCCCTCCTTTTGTTGTGGGATCTCTCATGAAAATGCCAGCAACCATTACTGCCTATGCACCTAAGAAAGTCAGAACTGCTGGATGAAGAAACAGCAAGATGAGCAAAGAAGAACCCCCAGAACTTGTGTCTCAATGTACTTGTGAAAATGTCATTTAAAAGCAGTTTTTGACAACAAAAGCACATTTAAGAAAGGATAGTTGTGTGTTTTGCAACAACTCCATGCATTGCTACAGCCTTGAGATAGAGTGGCTTGAGAGATGCTCAGCAGGATGGGACTTGGTGGTGCTGGTCAACAGACAGCTGAATATGAGCCAGCAATACACATGTCACCAAGGTGGTTAGTGGCATCTTGGCCTGTATCAAAAATAGTGTGGCCAGCAGGACCAAGGCACTGATCATGTCCCTGTACTTCAGAACTGCTGAGGCTGCAACTCAAATCCTGTGTTCAGTTTTGGGCCCCTCACTACAGGAAAGACATTTGAGGTGCTGGAGTGTGTCCAGAGAAGTGCAGAGCTGTTTTGTGAAAGAGGTGTAAGAAGGCAGGTATGAATTCACTATTACTCAGCTTTATTGCAGTGATGCCAAGTTGCACAACTGTTAATGCAGTAATACATTACTGAAGATTGACTTCTGAGTATCCTCTTCTCTGGGCAAAACAATCCAGTTTCCTCAGTTGTTTCTCATAGTACATGTTTTTTAGACTCTTCAGCAGATTTTTTTCCCTTCTCTGTACACACTCCAGAAAGGTGTATCCTCACCAGTGCCAAGCACAGGGGAATGATTACTGCCCTGGCCCTGCTGGCCACATTATTTCTAATCCAAGCCAGGATACCATCAGCTTTTTTGGTGACTTGGGAACACTGCTAGCTCACATTCAGACAGCTGTTGACCAGCAACCCCAGGTCCTTTTCTGTCAGGCAGCTTTCCTGCCACTCTTTC
>NW_008654524.1:33399-53339 GCF_000695815.1 Acanthisitta chloris
GCATGGGCTGGGGGTGTGGTGACCCAAGTGTAGTATCCAGCACTTGGTTTTGTTGAATCTCCTACAACTGGCCTCAGCCCATAGATCCAGCCTGTCCAGATCCCTCTATCATACCCTCTATCCCTCCCTCTATCAAGTAATCTCCCATCAGATGACATATGAGAAATGGAAACAAGGGGTAACTCAGTTAAAAAGTAGAAAGAAATAATTCTCTGTTTGATCTGTATTGTTAATTACCTCCACAGCTACCTACTTCGGCTATAAGACAGAAAGGTGCTACCTTATAATTTTAATTTTTCACATACTGTGCATATGTTCTGAAACTTCACACCCATTTCTTCTACCCAGTCTTCTGCCTTAGGCATCAGTTTGTAAAAAAGGAAAAATATGAAACATAATGGATAAAGGTAAAAAGTGATCACTAAAGAGAAATCTGGGCCCTGACATATTCCTGGGACCCATTTTCCTTTTCTTTGAAGGCAATTTCAGATCACCAGCCAAATGTGACTGAGAACCATAGTCTACTTTCCTGTCATTTACTGGTACTCTTTCTTTCTCTATGCAGATGGATCCTGCTAGAGGCAATAAATATCTGTCACCCAGATAACAAAGAACGAGAAAACAAAACATTAATCATTAAGTGTCAAAGAAGCTGCTCAAATAGTATGAAACAGAAACATCTGTTGCTGTACTTCTCCCATTTCTAAATGCTTTCTGGTAGACTCACAGTTTAGCCATAGAGCTCTTCCCTCCAAAATAAAATGGAACTGCCAGGCACAAAAAAACTCCAAAACAAATCAACCAACCAAACCAAAAAAAAAACCCAGTCTTTTTCAGAGTTGGTAAAGTCTGCATCAAAAAATTAAGCATTTAGGAAGAGGTATCTATCTTTCCAGGCACATCCATTCAGTCTTCAGCAATTGAATAAGTGGTTCTTGATTCTTGTTTCTTGTAGCTTATCCTGGTAAGGATGTATTTAACATGAAACTGAAGTAAAACTTCATGACTGCTAAGGAGTGGCTGAATGAAGTGCACTTCAGGAGCTGAGGCATCCCTCCTTCTCAACCCAACAGAGCTAAGCCCTATGTACTCTCAGACCCAGGAGGTTTCTCCCACCAGCTCAACAGATCCAGTTGCTGCTCTTCCCACCTGCAGGTCAGGCCAAGCAGCAAGATGCAGACACACACACTCTTGATACTAACATTGTCTCACACAGACTAACACAGGCAGAGCACTGGCTTTTCCAGCATCCATATCTTACACAAATATAAGTACAGATATCCAAGGCTTGTTTCACCTCTCCAGTTGATCAGGTTTGGAGTTCAGTCATTAAAACTGATACACTCCTCCTCATTCTCTAGATTCGTAAGACTGATACATTTTATGGATAGTATAGGCTCAAATTCCCTCTAATCATAAGACTAGAGAGTCATAGAATGGTTTGTGTTGGAAGCGACCTTAAAGATCATCTAGCTTCAAACACCCTTGCCATGGGCAGGGACACCTTTCAGTAGACCAGGTTGCTCAAAGCCCCATCCAATCTGGCCTTGAACACTTCCAGGGATGGAACATCCACCACTTCTCTGGGCAACCTGTTCTGGTGACTCACCGCCCTCATAGTGAAGAATTTCTTCCTAATATCGGATGTAATCCTACCCTCTGTCAGTTTAAAGCCATTTCCCCTTGTCCTATCACTATATGCTCTTGTAAAAAGTCCCTCTCCAGCTTTCTTGTAACCCCCAATCCATGCCTAGTCCCTGATCCCTTTACCTGGTCACTAGCTCAGAGTTTGAGTCTTTCCAGGTGCAGGGTGCCTCTATCTACTCACCCAGCCAGTTCAGGCTGAAGTTCAGTAGCAAATTACATACAAATACACACACACAGATGGAGGGCTAACATTTACTGGGTGTTGTCAGCCAGCAACCAAGCACCATTGCAGTCACTTGCTCAACATCCTTACCAGTAGGACTGAGGAGAGAATCGGAAGGGTAGAAGCAAGAAAATTTGTAGGTTGAGATCAAGACAGTTTAATAGAGAAAGCAAAAGCCACATATACAAGCAAAGCAAATCAAGGAATTAATTCACTGATTCCCATGGACAGGCAGGTCTTCAACCATCTCCAGGAGAGCAGGGCCCCATAATGTGCAGAGTTTACTTGGGAAGATAAACGACATCACTCCAAATGCCCTCTCCTTTCCTTCTTCTTCCCCACACTTCATATACTGAGCATGATGTCATAGGGTACAGAATATCCCTTTGGTCAGTTTGGGTCACCTGTCCCTGCTGTGTCTCCTCACAGCCTTCCATGCACCCCCAACTTCCTTGCCAGTGTGGCAATACATAAAGCAGATAAGGCCTTAGTTCTGTGTGAAATCTGCTCAACAATAACAAAAAAAATCTCTGTATTATCATTCCTGTGTTCAGCACAAATCCGAAACATACCGCCATACTAGCCACTGTGAAGAAAATTAACTCTATCCCATTCAAAACCAGCACAGTGGGGACACACACACATGCGAAACATACCGCCATACTAGCCACTGTGAAGAAAATTAACTCTATCCCATTCAAAACCAGCACAGTGGGGAAACACACACATGCCCCATTTCCAGTTTCTAGCACTTGAATCTCTTAAACACTTTTTACGTGTGCATGCACACACAGAACAGACAGTGAAAAAATATTCAATAATGGAACAATATTAAGAGGAAAAGCCCTCACTTATTAGACATTGGGCTCAGCCTGATAAGCATACTGATCAATCCCTTGCAGGTGACTGGCCTCTTTTATTCCCCTTTCTCTCTGTTTCTCTCTGCTTGGTCATCCCTCACCGACCTTAAACCTGCTCTAGGTCATCTCAGCCTTAAGCAGTATTACTGACAGCTTGCACATAGGTGCTGTTGACCTTATAAGATTGCACTCTCCAAAATGTCCCCAACACTCCTCTAAAATTGTGCATGAAGTGTGGCAGTCTCTCACATCACTTCCACTTAACTAGTTGTGAAATCCTGTCCTTCCTCCAGGTCCTATATGTAATTTTGTGAGTCTCTTGCTCTGTTATTTATGTTCAGCAGTTTCTCATGTCAAGTCCAGCACCTTCTCGTGGTCTGCTCAGCTGGCCAAACCCTGCACACCTTAACAGAGACTACTTGGCAAGGTACTTAAATACATGCATAGGTTTAACTGCATGCCTAAGTTTCACTGGATTTGTCAGTGGCTACTTTCTAATTACAAAAAAATCCCCAAATATTATATGTATATGTTACCTTTGGAGAATCATTGCAAGATAATTGCTATTAATCATAAATCCACAAAATCCCCTGTGTTCCTGTTATGTCTTTTCATGTATGGATACCACTATTTTATCAATGTTATGAAGAACACCTTTTCATAAAGTTTACATACCTCTGATCCAATGTAGACACGGCCTTTAATAAATTGTAATGACTTGTACTCTTATATCTGAAAACATCCATTCTAAGACCCCAGTAAGTCAGCATCTAAGAAGTTATCTTAGTTCATAAAGAAATTTAGACTTACGTGAAGGAAAAAAAAATATATATTATAGATATATTTACATTTGTGTGTATTTAGTTTAGTCAGCATCTGTTCATACCAGACATAATTTTTCCCAAAATTTTAAATATTGTGTAAGAGCAACCCCATACTACTTTAAAAGTATACTGCAAACTGTCAGGAAGATACTATCATCTCCTTCTATAGAGGAATTTCACTTAGGGTTTTGGCAACTTAAGTTTTATATTTTACATTTCATGAGACAGAGATCTTCATATCACAATCTGGATATAAGTTTTCTGTAACATGCGGCACATTTACTTCCCTTCATCAGTAATATTCAGCAGCATATTCTGCTTTTTTTGCTGTAGTCTTTGGTTTATTTTAAATATGACCAAGATTACCGACCTCCTTCAACTGGCCATTGCAGGAGTCATCTCATATCTGAACACAAGGAAAGACTAAATATACACAGGGACACATGCAGTCTACAGCTGCACAAACAACTTCCAGTGACAACCCACTTGTTTCCCTTAGCAAAGATGGGGCAAGACAGGACTTAATCAAGAAGGACATATAGTTTGTATGATATTTGGGGTAAAAACAGACCTTCAAATCTGCATATCTTCACACCATTTGTTATAGATCTAGCAATCTATAAAACCAAAATTGTTAAGTGAAGAAACCAAATTGTCTGAACACAGAGGCTAAGCCGTGAACAAAACAGGTTTCCACTCTCACAGAATATTGGAGCTGTAAACTTACTGCACTTAGTTATGGATTTTAATACTGCTGGAGCAGCTTGAATTGAAATCGTTTACATGCCAACTGAGCTAGGAAATTTGTGACTCATTTAAAAAATCCTCCTTCTGTAAACATTGCATATAGTAACAGTGAAATAAGTGACCTAGTCAAGTGAAAATTTGCCCTCTGGCTCTGGTCTGTGCACTCAACTGACTGAATAATAGACTGTCTGCCTGGAAAGACTTGCCTTTTTTTAATGGTTCAGACATGCAGCTCAAAATCCACATAAGGACAAAGCAGAGTTCAATTCTCTGCAGACTGTTATTGTGCAGGATAATTGCTATGATGGCATAATACCTGTGGGAGAAGTGTCTTTTTCTCACTAGGAATGTAGTTACTTTCCTGTACATTGCACATAAAGATGGAAAATGCTCTTAAAAGACTGTATCATGAAATCTTAACAGTAAAAGTCATTCCAATTTAAAGAAAGTCAAGCATAATTAAGCATAATACTTTCTACAATTTGGATCAATATGCTTTCTATAATTAGTGGGGGAGGTCAGCTGAAGAGCCTACTTTGCCTGGTGGTAATTTTCAAGGATATTACAAATTCAGTTATCCAACAGGTAGAACAATGTCTTCACATTTTCCTGGGTGTCTTTGATATAAGGAAAGATCAAAGCTAAAAATATCCAGTTTTTGTTCAGAAGACAACAAGGCAATTCTCTGAACATTTAGACAAGCAAATAAATATTTGTTGCATTATTAATTTCTTCTATGTACAAACTGTTTTATTTTCCTTCAAATGTAACAATAAATTGACTATGAAATAATTTAGTGGGATTATGTTCTCTTTTTAAGCATTTTTTTGATATCTATATAACACTGGCACTAAAGATTAATTCTGCACGTGAACTGCTGAACTGGGAATGAAAAAGGAGTTTCAAAGGAAAAGTCTCATAGTGGTTTATATATGAATGCTAATGAAGCAGCAGATGCAAAGGCTTCAGGTAAATTTGAACCAGACAGAAAACATTATCAGGGATCATCATGTAAGGGACATATACAAAGACAGTGGCAATATTTATGTGCAGGATCTCAAGCATGTAAGAAATATAAATAAGCTTTTGGGGCTAACCGTGCTCCAAGTAGGATACAACTACTTGTCCTCCCTGATTTTCTGTCAATGTAGTGGATAAACAGAAAAGGCAGGATAAACTGAAATACCACCTATTTCAGACTTTGTTGAAAAAATTGACATCTTACTTTCTTTAAATATATTCTCTCTCATACATATGTGTGAGATGCTCTGCTGCCTCTAAGCATAGGCAAGGTAGGCTGTTTTATGGAGGTGCACCCTGAGAGGCAAGTAACTATGGCTTTGCTATAAACAGTGTAGGTACTAGAAGTTTTGAGACAGAAAAGGCTTTCTGATATAGCTTGTAGCTCCAAAATTCAGCCTGCAAACCCTTTTCTATTGCAACATCTAGCTAGTCATAGCTTATATCATCTCCCTTGGGATGGCAAAATAAATTGATGTCTACCTGTTGAAAAGTATAGAGATGATTCAGCACACACCCCCAAAACTGATATACTGTTTGATCTACTTATCTAACAAGCTGCAAAGAAAAAAAGAGAGGAAGCTGTTTGTATTGGTTTTAAATACTCAAAAGTGGTGGGTGATGGAGGCCACAAATGCAGATAAAGGATGTTTGGAAAGGGCAAGAAATAAAAATCATTACACCACTGACTGGAAGAGAAACTACCAGAAGGCAGATGAAAACAGGATTATGTCAGAGGCAAATAAACCTCTTTGAACTTCTGAGGGATGAACAGTTTGCCATAGTGTCAAGTGTGTGTTGATCAGGGAGAAGCTAGACTAGAGAAGCAGGTAATCCTCAACAAATATGCTTGTATTAGTCATAGCTCTGGCATGCTCCTCCGGTTGAGGAGAATCCAAAGACTGCACACATCAGTCAAAGGCAGATTTGTTTATGTCTTGAAATTTTCTCTTTTGCTGAACAAATCTTCAACCTTAATCTTGTCAATTACTGCATATCATACAAATCCAATAACATTTCTCAGATATTGGAAGTGACATTCTTCCTGGACTGATATCTACCAGGGTTTTTACTCCTTCATATAGAATTCAAAGAGGAAGCCAGGTATGAGTGTTCATCTGCTTGAATTTTAGTAGATTCAATTAATATAATGGTTTTGCATTTCTTTTGGCTTTTCTCTCTGCATTTAAAAAGAAGATGAAGCCAAGCTTCTACTTTTCATTAGCCAGTGTGGCAATTGCTATAGTATTTCTCAGTATCATTCACTGCTACAAATCTTTTGGAGGCTAAAAAGCATTTCCACTGAAATTGTTTGAAGTTCATTAACATCTACAGTAATTAGAGTGTCTTTGGCTCTAAAGAGAATAAATGTTTTCCATTCTTTATACAGGAGCAGTCACTTAGACACAAATCAAAACAAAAGAATACTTGCAGGCAGCACTGTTCTATTAAAATGATCTCCTTGTTACACCTTCACATCCACAGCCGACTTTTCAGAGCCTTAGAACATGAGGTCGTATTGCAGTAAAATATGACCACCGTATTTTAAGAAGTGTAACAGTGACATCTAGTGCAACAACATTGCATGGCAGGGCCCAGAAATGGCTTTAGTAGCCTATTCATTTTTGAATAGCCACTTTTTGGTAACCATTTTGGTAGTTCTTTGAATACTGAGGCAAAAATCATTGTCAACAAGTTTCTGCAAACTAAGCTTACTACATGATTTTATCAGACTGATGTCAATTTCCGAAGACTTGTTTTGTCAAAACAAGATGAACATTTATGATATGGGAGAGGAACAAACAGTAAATGAAGAAATGCAACTTTTGTTTGGTTCTGATGTGCTCTTAAAGAAAGAGAGGTCCACCATGCTGTCCTGACTGATTTTTTTGTTCCAGTTGGGTCACTAATCTTAGGTACCTCTTAGGCCTATGCAAAGGACATGGAGGAAGTTAAATGGAAATCTGTGTAGATAAAGGAGGGAATTAAAATATTGTGCCCTGGAAGCGAAAAATAAAGCAGGCTACCTGGAGAATGGCTCAGCAAAGAGAAAGAGAATATAATATACCTAAAAAGGAAAAGGGGGAACAACTACAAGCCATCTGAAGAAGACAGGAAAAACGAGAGCATGACAATGCAATCTGACATTAGTGCAGGCAGAAAAAAACACAATAAAATAAATGGCAAATTTAATAACATGAAGGGGAAAACAAAAGAAGAAAGAAATATGGGAGACAACTATAAATGAATTGTTATTTCAACTTATTTCATACCAAATGATAGGACCTTAACATGTTCAAAATTTGCACTTTTATTGGTCATGACTCATTTAAAGCTGCTTAAAATGGGTGAGGAAAAGTTAAGCATATCTCTATTTCAGACCTAGCAGAGATTTCAAAATGATCTGCCACCAAGAACTGCAAAAATTAAAACTATGATGCTCAGTTCTGAGCCTGAATAGGAAACATTTGCTCAGATGTATTTAATTATTCTGCTAGAATGAGGAAAGCAGAGAATAACAAGATTTTCATTAATTCATGTGATGATGGCATGGAAGGGACAAGAATGCAGCTGACGTGTTGAGACATTCTAATACAGGCATAACAGAGGACTGAATGTTTTGATAATGTTTGTTCAGTTATTGTTGACTAAATATCAGCTTTACTTGAGATGAACCATG
Organism: Acanthisitta chloris; assembly: GCF_000695815.1. Classification (NCBI taxonomy): domain Eukaryota; kingdom Metazoa; phylum Chordata; class Aves; order Passeriformes; family Acanthisittidae; genus Acanthisitta; species Acanthisitta chloris. The sequence goes on from NW_008654524.1 coordinate 41,401, forward strand.
GGTTAAGGTGTGAAATAGATCTTTCTCTGTTACTCAGAAATAAATACTACAGCTGCCTTTTTTCACTTGTAATTTCACAGTGTCTTAGTCACTTCACACTGTGGTCACTTTGTCAAGGAATAAAATCCTTCCCAAAGTGCCTCATGCTGGAGATATTTGCATTTCCTTGCAGTCTCCCTGGTTGTCTTCCAGCATCAGTTCTGATTTCTGAGGATCTTTTTGAATCCTTATGGCTCAAAAAAGGCAGAGACAGCCTATCTATCTAGAAAAAGAAAATTAAAAAGTGCTCTATTTCTTTCAGGGAATTCCAGGATGGAAAATATGATTCCCCTCTGCATTGCATATATGCAGTAAATCCAAAGCCTTCAGGGTATGTTGCATGGGTGAATACACTGTGCAATGTATGCACATTTTCCAGAAATATGGTACTCACTCTCTGTTCATGTGAACATGGAAATTTCTGGGCTTTCCAGAATCATGGTTGCCCTGTCAGAGCTACTGTACAGTAACTCCAATAGGGCTGAATGATGGTCAGGATTTCTGGGGAAGGGTACATGGTTTTGAATTCTGTTCTGTCATTCAGTTCTGGGGTAATATCCTTCAAACTTGGTAAGCAAGACAGGAGAGTTTGATTGACTTCTCATTTGTCTTTTAGACCACCTTATAACTTAAAGCAAAGTAGCCCTTAAGACCTGTATGGAAATTGTGGTGACTTTCTAAGAAGCAAAAGAGACAGGTTTCATTCTCCCAAGCTAGTCTCAAGTGAGGATTCAGCAATCTACTTCCAGACATCATAGAATCATAGAATCAACAGGGTTGGAAAAGACCTCAAAGATCATTGAGTCCAACCCTACTGTCATTACTAGACCATGGCACTAAGTGTAACATCCAGTCTCATCTTGAAAACCTCCAGGGACGGTGAATCCACCATCTCCCCAAACAGTCCAATCCAATGCCTGATAACTCTCTTCATAAAAAATATCTTCCTAGTATCCAACCTAAACCTCCCCTGGTAGAGCTTGAGTCTGTGACCTCTTGTCCTACTGCTGGTTGCCTGGGAGAAGAGACCAACCCCCATCTGACTACAGCCTCCTTTCAGGAAGCTGTAGAGGGCAATAAGGTCTCCCCTGAGCCTCCTCTTCTCCAGGCTGAGCACCCCCAGCTCCCTCAGCCTCTCCTCACAGCACTTGTGCTTGAGTCCCTCCACCAGCCTCACTGCTCTTCTCTGGACCCACTCCAGCACTTCCATATCCTTCCTGAACCGAGAGGCCATTCAGCAAAAACAGAAGAGTCAAGAAAAATTGTTCAGTGACATCAGGAGGTTTCTAGCTGAAAATGATTAGAAATGTTTAATTTAGGGAGGAAGTAATAAGGGTAGATCAGAGAAGTATATCAATAACATGAGCAAAGAGGAATTAGATATGTATCCATCATCTCAGAGTACAAAAAGGCTATTACAAATGCAAGCACAAATTAACAAGAGCACACTTTAAAAAATCCCAGATAAATACAATCAAGCATATATTTTGACTGAAGGGGTCATATTACACTCTGACAAGTTTGACACTGGAGTTATTAAAATCCTGTGTCGCAAGCCAAACCACAACCAGATCTCATGTTTTCAATGGAGCAAGAGGTAGTAAATCACAGTGCAGTTACAAGAAGCCTACAACATATGTTCACTCCTGTGGACAGCAGATCCTGCCCACACATGGTTGCCAGCTGGGCAGGAACCTCTCGCCTCAGCCAGAACCTTCCCCCTCAGAAGAAATTTTAAATTAAACCCCAAGTGTCCTCTCCCTGAATTCACCACTGTGACTGCCTTTCCCTCCTCATGACTCATTAAAGCTGTATTTGGCAGGAAGCATGAAACCTTGCATGGGCCCCTCAATTTTTACTGTGTTTGAAGCTTTCACTTATTTCTTTTATAATTGATTGTTTAAAGCTTCCACTTGCAAGTCCTACTGTGCCTGAACTTCCTATGATTTTTTTGAAAGGTAGACTATTCCATCAAGTATGGTATTGGTTAATGGTTAAGGCTACATACTTGACTACCTTAAAAACAGAGAAATCTGCTCTTCTCAACATCCTTTTCCAGTGTCTGTTGTGGTCCTACAATGCAGGCTCAAACTCTTCTTTCCACTTTTCCGGTCTTATTACATACAGTTTGATTTTTCAGCCAACTGTGCAAGATTCCTCTACCTGGCCCACATCTGTTCTATCTTCCTCATCTCCTGTTGCAGTTACAGATGCTAGTCTTGTCATCAACTCATGTTGGACTCAAGGGCAAGTAACTATTCAGACTCCTCCTTCATCATCCAGTATCTCCATAGGCTGTTCACCTTCTAATTCAAATGAAACATTCTCCTAACATCCCTGAAAAAGATCTGAAGAGCTGCTTTTTTAACTACCCTTATAGTCATTTCTATTTTCCTTGCTTCTTGTGCACCCCTCTTCCTCACATACACTTTGAGTTATCTTCCATTGTTGAATAGTCTTCATCTTCTTAGACATTCACTGACCTCCTTTCTCTCACTCAGTCTTTGCTTATGACACATGCACTTGTTTCATTACACCTTCAAAGGCTTGTGGAGAATGTGTTCCCCGAGACTTCCTGTACTCAGAAGACACACTGGGTCTCACCGGGAGTCTCTGTACCTGCAGTACAAAAATGGCTGACATGATCAAGGAGGGGATTAAGGCACATTTGATCAAGAAGGTTTTGCCACATTTCTGAGCTAGTCAAGAAAGAGAAGCTTTTGTGGGAATTGGCTCTTGACAGAGGACTTATTCTTATGGGATTTGATGCAACAGCAGCTCCACCTCCTACAAACTTCTATGTGAACTCTGTTCTCCATCAAGAAGCTGAGGAGTGGATAATAGTGCCAGCCCTGGTTGAGTTGCCAGTATGACTTTTGCTTGTCTAAGGCATAAAAGATTTTTCAAAGAAGCCTAATTTTGCTCATGGTTCTTCTACATGACACTGGGCAATCTGCACCAGGCTTTATGTGCATTATTGAAGGGAAATGTGGTTTTCATATTAGGCAGCATTAGACTCTGTCTGACCTGAAGCTGAAAATGTTTTCAAAGGGAAAAATATTTCTTAGATATGGAGGCGCAACTGCATTTTGTAGTTCATATTCCATGTTTGATCTTGGCCTACAGTTACCAGCTGAGGCTTAAAGTACTATACTAAGTCTGAAAGAGGTTGTTTTGGTTTCTCTATCCTTACACAAGGGTAACAGGTCTTCACATGCCTGATTCTTCCATGTGCAATCTGTTTCTGAAACAATTTCAGTTCTTTTCATGGTTGTTTTACAGACCATTAACTTAGAATAAGTAATTGTCTCTAAATTCAACCAGTCATTTAAAAATGGTTGGCTGTGTAGTCTCACCAGTGTGATCTCTAATAATGTATTTTAAAGGTTTTTCAATACAGGGAGTTCAGCTGAGACCTCTGATTTCCAGCACACAAGTGCATAAAATACACAGCCTACCATATTCACCTTCTTTTCCAGCCTCTCCACATATAGAAGACAGAGAGAGGCACAGTAGATTTAAATTTTATACTCTGCAATGGAACAGAGAATACTGGAATTTGTAGTAAACCCAGATAGTATGTGTAAATGATAAAACCAAACTCTGTATGGAAAAACTTGGACCTAAAAGTCGTAGGTAGGTTAATCTGCATTCATAGCCTTGCTGCACCACAGCTAATAAACCCAGACTTTAATTTTTTGACACTGATATTCTAATGCTTCCTCTTTTAAGAAATTACTTCGACATATCTGCAGCTGCATGACTTTAGAGGTACAGTGTAATAAAATGAAAGGTTATTACATAAAGATATTTAGTGATTTCTATGGCTGCAATGAAGGAACCAGCTTTCCACAAAGGGAAGTTAACAAGAGTAGGCTGGTAATATGGAATTCAATTTACATTGATCATAATCAGGTTAGATTAACTTTCTTTGCAATACCTAGCCTGTATGCTTACGCATTCACTCTGTCATTTTGATTTTAATTTTTATAGGGTTTTTAACCAGAAATCTCCATGGGAGATGTTTAATTTGGGAATATATTTTAGATAACTTAAACTCAGATGCTCTTGAAAATTTGAAAATTGATCTCTCTTCCAGTACAAAAGCTGTAGAAATAAAACAGTTTTACCCTCTGCAGAAGTGCTCATACTTACCAAGTCCAATGAAGAATCATCCCCATTAATTCTTTTCAGAGTGAAGTGAGGTGAGGCAACTGTTCAAGACTTTGTACTTTCACTCCCATCTCTGTGGCACTTCATAGGCCAGCGGAAGACTTTTGCTCATTTACTGCCATCCCACACCATCACATAAAAAAACCCCAAAACCTGCTGCTGTTTCACAGACAGCACAAGACTAAAACGGCATGTGAAGATGGGGAAAGAAATTAGGAATAACACAATTTTTTCATGAACAATTTTGCATAGCTTTTCACACCTGACTCTTCCTTGACATTGCACTGCATGTACAAAGCACCAGTCAATGCTGTGAAAAGTGCCAACTTGCAATCACAAAAAATTTAAGAACACAGTTTAAATGTTGGTTTAAAACCTCAGTAGAAGTTTATATGAAAAAAGGCTTTGAAGGTGTACCTATGCCACATCAATAAAAAAACCCATGTGCATACCTGTTTCCAGACCACATTAATTTGTGACTGTACACTGACTATAGGGCTATAAATCTAAACTTTCTGCTTCAGCAACTAAAGTTGCTGTGATCAGAAAACTAACAGTAGCTAGAAGTAACAAATATTATATGGCACACAGTTGAGCAAACTTACTTAACAGAGGTACTAAAACACATTAATAATTTCATTATTTTAGATTTATGCTGATTAGCTTAGATAGCAAACCATTTAGGAAGCTTTCTTAAATTACCTTTCTCTCTTTGTGTTGCATTTGAAGCGATATCAAAGAATTTTAAAAATTGTGGTTTTTAATGACTGCTAAAACCCCCATGGGTATTTAGCCCAAGGCTATTTTAAATTATGTATTCTTCAGTGCTTGTGTATACAGAAAGCCTGAAAAGAATGAAGGTGTGGAAGAACAAAGAAGATGGAATAATCTGAATAAAGCCTCTGGTAACCAATAATTCTGACATGCCTGGTAATGTGTTCTGTTGTCATCTAACCATAAAATAATGGTGTACATCTCATTTCACATCCTTGGAGCAGATGGATGCATTACTGTTCAGCATCACCTACAACAAGTAATTGTGTTGCCATCTCATTGACATACAGTCTGCATCACTTTTCTTTTGTTTGGCATGCAGATCTTTTACAAAAATGCCCCAAAGATGCTGCAGCAGTGGCATATTAAGAGCTACTACAGGGAAAGATGAGGCATTCCCACCTGTTCCATCTTTTATGATCCTCAATCTCACAAAGTCTTTGGGCTGCCTTCCCAAAGCCCTGCAGAATAAACACATGTTTCAGTGTGGCAAAGCTGAGAACATGCTTTGGTGCCTTAGTAATTTGCTCTGCTCCCTTTGTTTTTAACTCAGATCAGGAAGGTCACTATCAACATGAAAAATGTGAGCAAACTCTTACTTCCCAAACAAACAAATAATGAGTAACAAAACTCTGTAAGAATCAAAACTTGCATCAGCTTTCAAATATATTTACTTCAGTATTCACAGAAGTAACACTTGAAAATGTTTGGTTTTGCTTCATTAAATACTCTGCATTTACTGGGTTTTAATGTAAAAGGACCTAAAGTAACCCTGGTCGTGAGAAAAGCACACTTACCTTAAAATTATGAATTTATTCTGAACTGTAAACATGGGATCCAGCTTTTGCTTCACTAATGTTAAAGAAAAAGGGAGCAGTTGTCTTAAACACGGGGAGGAATTCAGCCCCAAGTCCTACATGGTGCCACAAGTCAATGCAAAAGTCTGAAACAGAGGGTCTCAAATGCACTCAGTGCAGGCTGCTAAACTATGAAATGACCTGATGGCCTCTTCCCCTCGCACTCAGTGTGCTAAACTATGAAATGACCTGATGGCCTCTTCCCCTCCTTGAAAAACAAAATAACTCTTTCAGTTTTTCCTGCTTCTCATCACAACCACCTACATCTGCTCATTTGGCCAGGAAGAACATAAAGAGGGTGTAATTGCTGCCCCTGCCTGTTTAGGCCTGCCAAAAGGCTGCTGGGTACCTTTAATCACTAACAGAAGCACAATTCTTTGAGGCAGAAGTGTGTGACACACACACTCCACAGTTTCTCACTTCTTCTGCTAAATTTTGTTTTCTATCAAAGGAAGCACATCTGCACTAAGGCAGATGTGCTCAAAAGAAAGTTATCCTTTCAAAAGTCTTTCCAAATATAAAATCAATGAAACTGAAAAAATAGATCATGAAGAAATCTGTGAAATCTTCTCAGAGAGTAGCTGAACAGTAAATAGGTGTTGGGTTGCACAGGGGAACAACAAAGTTACACACATGATATGAGCACTTTCTGTGCTTTGCACTGAGTAGGAAGGGATCTATAATCATGATAGTTACAGGTTTAACAAAAAGCATATGCAAGTAGTGAGGGGGAGAAAGTGACAATTCAATATTATTGAATCAAATGTCAAGTCTGATGGTTTCTAACTTTCCATTATACTTCCCACTAAAATCTTATGTATGCACTTGGACTTATGTATGCTATATATATTCAAAGGCTATCTATAAATATTTAGAATTATCTGGACACTTTAGGACACTGTGTTAAATTATTTAATTATCTTTCAATCGCAAAAATCAGGTTCAGATCACATCTCAGGTATTTAGTCAACCATACAGCCAAACACCAATGAAATGAATGAGTTATCAATATGGGAGCTTTTTTATTATTTGGCTAATTACAGAATTTTCTGATGTACACATATTATCACTGTCTTCAGCTGAGATTTGGAAGTATACGATGGAATCTTTTAATAGGCTTGCATAGGATTTATATATTAAGAGCATGCATATACTTGGATGAACATTTATGGTGTAAAAAGTACATGAAAAGAAAACCCAGTTTACAGTGGTGTGAGCTGTTGCTAGCTAGCAAATAACTGTTAAATGCTATTTAGCAATGAACTGATGGTAGCCCTATTTAATGCTGCTCTATATTATTATTTGTGGCAATATGCGTAACAGAGATGCTCCCCTTTATATCAAATAGAGAACTGTAAAGATATCAGTTTCATTCCACTTGCAACAGAAAGAGAGTATTCCAATTACTTTGTGGATGCCATTACAGTTTAAATCACAGTTTAAATTGAAGTTATACCATCCTAAATTACTATAACACCCATTTTAGGCTATACTTCTGTATCACGGACATGAGTTTCACTGGAACATAGCTCAGACCACACTGCTCAAATAAAACCTTTGCCTTAAGTGTTGGCCAGAAGGGACTGCACAGAGTTGTGACTGATAGATAAACTGTTTACACAAGATGAAAGCGCTACCAAGGTCAGGAAAATATTACAAGATATACATTCCTGTCCAAAGTAAGTAATTGAGATAAATTTATTAAGCAAAGGATGCTGCAGGATAAGGGAGGAATGTGAACATGCAGATCAGGGGACAGGTCACAAACAATGCTTGGGGAGGGCTGTGGTGCAGGTAGAATTCCCTGCACAGGAGGTTTAAGTCATTGTATACCCTTCTGATCACAGAAGAAAGAAATCATGTAACACTGCACAGACCAAAAGGGCACTGCTTTCTGCCAGGCATACATACATTGGCACCTTGGTAGAACAAACACCCAAGGACCATCCTTACGATAATAAAGTTTGCCAAGCCTCAGTCAAACTTGTGGTCATCTCCTAGAAGATCAAGACTGAAGCCTTCTGGCTAGCAACACACTAGCACCAACGTCCTGTCCAACCATAAAAATACTACCAATGAAGAACAGCAACAGCTATTACAATGCTTAAAGGCAAACAAGCTGTAAAAGAAAAGAAAGCAAATATAGACCATTTAATGCATCTATTTTCCATATAAAAGACAACATTAAACGAATGAACTTAGAGCAAATCTTATAAAATTCCAAGTTTGTTATCACATATTAAAAATCTCTGTATGTGCAACAGTGCACTGCTACTGCTTTGAAGGAAGCAGAGCCACTCAGCTGGAGGAAGTCACAAACTAATCATCTTAAAGCAGAATCTGTTGAAGTGTTAAACTAGCTTTTGGCCTCAGCAGTTCCTTCTGCTATCTGGTTATTTCACTTCAATAACTCATTTGCTCAAATTTGAAAAACAACTAGGAGTTGAAAAAAGAGCAAGGATTGTTTTCTTCATGCAGAAGAATAGAATAGAAGAATAAAAATGATGTGATGGCCAGTAAGGCCTCCCACTCCTGAAGTGTTGGACATGTACTAACCAGAAACAACAATCCCAGTACATTAATTGCAGAGAGCATTGCATTTTATAATTCAATTTCTTCTCAAGTATTGAATATGTCTCAGGTAGATTTAAATGACAAATAAAAACATGATGCAACTCGTAAGCATTTTCATCTCATGGTTAAATTCTATCCAAATGTGGTCTCAAGTGAAATACCAAAATAAGCTTAAAATAAATGACATTCTTTACTTTCTCATATCTGAGAGGACACAAAGACAAAATGAGATTGAAGCCACAACTGAAACAGCTGATGTATATCAATTCATTTCAGTACAGATGCTCACTGCTTTATTTCTAATCCATCAACATCAGATTTGCAGTCAATAAAACCCTAGCAAAATAGGAGAAGCCTTTTTGTTTGTTTTTCTGTTTTAATCAGATAATGTTTTTATCTTATTCTCAACAGCTCTCTTATCCCTTCCATGCCTGCAGCAGCAGATCACAGTATTTAGTAATTCTTAACACAGCTAATGCTGTTAGCTCATCTACATGCTGTCTAGTGTAAGACTCATTGAGCCACTGGCTGCTGGCTCCCCTTTCCTGAAATGCCCTCAGTAAACTGCCTTCCCCACAGAAAACAATTAGACATGAACAGCAGGGCATCCAGGCCATTTGGAGCTCGTCCAATACAGCTTCACATGTAGAAGTGGGAAGTCACTATATTCATTTTAATGCTGGATGCTTCAGAGATGACAATGAAGTACTTATTATTTGAAAGCCATCAGCATATGCAATGAAGAGAAATAAGAAGTTGCAGTATGTGTTTTGTAAGCCATAGTCACTGCTAGGGAAGTAATATATTCCTACATTGTTTAAGCAGTGCATACAGCTTAAGGCTGAAGTGATTATTTACGTATTTGTAATAGCACTACACACAGGATTATGAGTTAAGTGGTTAACAGATGGAGGAACAGAAATTTCCAAGTCCTTTTTTTAAAAATACCTAGGTCATTCCTTCTTTGTTAGGCAAAGAGACATTTGTAAAAAGAAAGTTTATAAACTTGCACTTCAATCTACTAGACTATTTACAAATACATGAGACAAATATTAGGAGACTGCAGTTATCTGAAGACTGGCTGCAAATGTGTTCTCAGTTATGTTTATTCAGAACCTTGTGTTAAATCTTTTTGCACTGATTCAATGGCAAAATTAATATTGATTCAATTGATAACAAAAGAGAGACCAGTGTTAGGATTATGGAGTGGCCTAAATCCCACCTAAGGTTTCCATATTAATGCAGTGCATTTATTTATTCTAGAATGAAACATTTACAGATGGATTTTTCTCTAACTTTGTGGATGATCACTGGTAGTAACCCACTAATCTAATTTGTGTCTAGAGAACGAATAGTAAAGTTTCATTTTCTAGCTTAGACTTAACATGCAAAACCCACAACACCACAAAACAATTTATGCAGGACTGGTGATCTCTTTAGCCAAATCCAATTTATAAAACAATAAATGTCCACTAGCAAAATAATGTCTGAAAGCATGTGTTTGGAAGATGCAAATATTATTTCTTTGAATCTGACTGTAAGTCAATAGTGGGTCTTTCTTCATCTATTTATTTGTCTTCTACAGTGTATGTTATTGAGATGCTGGCCCCCTGTTTACAGACATGCCTTTCTTTGCTGTCTGACTTTACAAATAGCAATAATGATGGTCAAGAAAATACGCCTTTAATCACAAGAGCATCAGTCATAAGGTTCAGTCACTGCTCAGGTATCTAATTGCAACACTGCAGGCCTAACAGAAAAATAGCCTGTTTTCAAGAAGAAAATCTAATTCAAAAATCAGAGCAACAAAGCAAGAAGACATACTGTCCTCCTCAAGCTTTCCCCCTCCCAATCAGTTTTCCTTCTACCTCATAGACATGATAAATGCAAATCATTAGTGCTTACGATGGAGTCTGGGTACTGAGTGATGGACACCTCTGGCTATAAGTAAGCACCAAGAATTGTGGCCTTGTGGCTTCATAACGGATTTGCTTTTCTTGTGGCTGTTGACCGATCTGGGTTGCAGCCATGCTGTGTTTGTGACCATATCTGTGAAGATGACCTAACTGAAAGTCTTTTGCACAGTAGTTCTCATTTCTTTGCCATATGTAAGTAACCTAAATATTTTCCTTAGATATGCTTCATAAAAACAACTTCCATGGAGATTGGATCCTGGCAATTTCGTGTATGGAGTCTGTTGACTAGCACATATGAACTCACTTTACTTAGATGCTTTCCTTAATTCCTCTTGTACAGTCCACATATAATAAGCTGTTGTCTTTTGTGTCTTGCTTCAAAAAGCCACAAAAATATGAGCCTTCTCATTACTAAAAATCTGAATACTAACTTAACTCAGTGTGGGAAACACCACAAAAGTAGTCTGATTGCTAAGGCACTGCATGCATAGTGCAGCCCCAGGAAGAGAGTCTCCTGTGGAAGAGCTGATAAATAGCACTGCTGTCACATAACATAGCAAAACATGGACACTTAAGAAATGTTTCCTCTTGAAGGATGGGTTCATGAAGCAGAAGACAAGATAATAATGAAAAAGCTAAAGCAGAAATTTTGGGATTTCAGGATGACCCACCTTATTTTCAGGTTCCTGAATGGATCTGGGTAAGAATGCAGGAATTTATGGACACTAGTACAGTAGGCTGGCCACATGTTTTGAAGCATTTTCACCTTGCCTAGGAGTAAGGTCAAAAACACAAAAGCAGTTTCTGAAAGGGATTGCCCTTTAATGAGTGGTAGTGTAGGATGCTTTGAGGCATCGAAGGAGGGGAGATACTAGGAGTAGAGAACACTTTACTAGGATAGCCACAGCAATTTGCCTAAGGAGGCAGCAATAGGGTTTTTTTCTGTGCTGAAGAAGTTCCCAGTTCTTTCAAAAAAGAATACCCTTGAACAGCTTAATCCTTGCTTTATATCACTATTTCTTCCTGGTAAGGCTTTTCCTTTTTCTCTCTCCACATCCAAACAGAACATGTAGCTAGGACACTAGTTGTGTTCATTTGTTCATCTCATGCGTCAGGAGAAAATCATCAACTATCTTCCCACCCTGATGCTGTATGAGCAGGAGCCAAGGTTGTTCCTTTGTGTGTAGGTGTAAACAGATGTTTAACTCAGTAACTGGTGTCCTTGAGTCTTGTAATTGATTTGCCTCTTCCTGTGGGGATGTGATTCATGATACCCTCTCTCTCTTCCTTTCATATTCATCCAAATACATCTGCCGAAGCAGACTCACAGGCCACTGGCCAGCAGAGTTGAGGGCCCCCTTCCTGTAGTCATTAGAGTTCAAAGGACAAGGTGGAAATGATATTAAAATGAAGGTTAATCTGTTTGAGATCTCACCATCTTCCTCACCAGAGGAAAAGAAAGTAATTTCTCTCAAGAAGGAATGTGAGAGCAAAAATTCTTCTTTATACTGGGCACCAAACCCACAATGTAATCCTAAAGAGAGTGTACTTACGACATTGGACTAACAATATGCAGAAATGTCGTGGTTTAACCTTAGCCAGCAGC
>NW_008654525.1:0-206 GCF_000695815.1 Acanthisitta chloris
ATCCATCCCTCCCTCCCTCCCCACTGTGGATGCGCGGGGGGATCCATCCCTCCATCCATCCCCTCTGGGATCCGCGGGGCGTGGCGGAGCCCCGACCCGCCAGACAAAGAGGGTTCACCCGCCCTCGGCGGTGTCGGCGCCCGGTCGCGACAGGCGCAGAGCGGATGTGATTTTGGTCCGGTCTCGGCGGGGGCAGCGCCGGGTCC
>NW_008654525.1:301-11454 GCF_000695815.1 Acanthisitta chloris
TGTCGTGATAGAACCTGCTGCTGCGCGTGTTTGGGTGTGGAGATGCAGAAGCTGTCCAGTGCCTGGGCTGTATCTCCGTGTGTGTTGTGGTCTGAGGGTGTTTGGGGGGGCTAGTGAAGGGTCCAGTCATCATCCACGTCTCTCTGTGGCCCATTGGAGGCAGGGAGGGAATTCTGGCGTGGGATTGAGGGTCCTGAGAGCTGTGCTGGTGGGAACATGGTGTGTTGGGGACAAGGGTTGAACCCACAGCCCCCACTGCTCCCCTGCACCTATTGCTGGTGCTGTCACAGGCAGAGCTGCTCTGGGGGCTGGTGGCTGTGTTCCCATCCACAATTCCCAGGATTTATTCTGGTTTTGGCCACAGTCCTCCCACAGGCACCTGAGAAGTCACTTGGGTGTGTGGGTGATGCTCAGCCCCACGGCGTGGGGACATCCTGGTATCCCCTGTGCGTGGGAGTGGCTGAGCAGTGAGTGCTCCCAGGAGGAGGGTGCCTGTGACCTGGAGTTGTCCTGGGGCGAGGATGCAGCCTGGATGATGACACTGCAGGATTTCTCCCTGGGCTGGCCTGCTGCTCTGGCCCAGCCCTGGCCACCACTGCCAAGCTCCCCATGGTCCAACACAGCGAGACAGACCCCCCAAAACCCTGTGGGAGCAGAGATGGATGGCTGGAAGATCTCAGAATAATCACAGTTGGAAGAGACCCTTGGAAAGAAGCTTTTCTTGGTTGGTGCCTCACCCTGGTGCCCTGAGCCATCCCAATGTGGCTCAGAAGTCATCTCCTGCCTGGCCCCTGTCCTGGGGCAGGATGGAGTACCTCTCTCTTGTCCTTGGATAAATGCTCCTCCAGCACTGTGGACCTCAAAGCTATGAGCGTAGTGGAGCCTCTGGAAGCCACCCAGGCACTGGGAGCCCTGGGAGCACTGGGCCTAGACACTAGGGCTGTGTTGATACTCTTGGCTGCTGTTGTGCTGCTGTCGGCAGATTTCTGAGTGTTTGGGCTGGGTGCGTGGTTGTCCTTGCTGTGAGGATTATTCTCTCTGCAGGGTTATTCCACTTGGGAGTTGTGTAACCCTTTTGTTTGAACAGTGCCCTGCTGTGGCCCATGGGAAGCCACAACATGCCAGAAACAGACGACTTGGGGCTGTTTTTCTCTCTGCTCATCCTGCTGTGGCACTGGAGACCATCGTGACATGGCTGGAGCCAGGCGAGATGAGGTGTTTGTGGAGAGACAGGTCCAGGACACTGTCCCTTTCCTGGAAGGTGTTGTCTTCTCTCTGAAGCTGGTGGAGGTGTCTGCTTGGCCAGACCATGCAGGAGAAGCTTCCTGTGTCTCAGGGAGATGCCCTGTGCTTCCACCTGATGTCCTTGCTGGAAGAAATCTCCCACCCTGCCCTGGCTGTGTGGGATGGGGTTTGGTGGCAGGAGCATCAGGCTGGGAGAGGTTTGGGCTCCCACAGGGCTTTTTTCATCTCCAGCCTTCAAGCAGGTGTTGGCTGCAGGTCCTGTGGTGCTGGTCCTTTGGGAGAAGCCCTTGGGGAGGTGTCAGCACTGGTCCTGGGCCAGACTGAGGGAGGCTGCGTAGGACCTCCAGCCTGGAGCAGGGAGACCCCAGGGAAGGAGCCCTGATGTGCACAGTTGGAGTGGTGGAAGCCCCCAGAATTGTCTGAAGCAACCTAATCCTTTGATTGCTGCTTCCACGGTGCTTTTACCCAATTAATGTGTGCAAATGCCCTGCTCCCACATGCCATTAGGGCTCACCATATGCTCCCAGTCTGTGCCAGCACAAACCTTTGGCTCTACAGCGAAGGAAGCAGTGACATCCCTGGTGAGGCATGAAAGGAGGGGAGTACAAACCTCTCTGCATCACTCAGTACCTGGCTGGCCTGATTTTGGATGGCTCTGATCAGCTGCCTGGGGGAAGAGAGCTGTTCTGTGCCTGGGATCAGCAGTCAGCCAGAGGAGAGGGAGAGCAGAGCATCCCTGTGCGGGCAGGCGACTGGGGAGAGTGGAATCCACCACTCAGCTCTCTGGCATAACATGCTAGGCTCACCAGGCAACGCTGGATTTCAAGACAAAGCCTGGGATCAAGTGTGCAGAGGTGCTGCTGCATGCCCAGACGGTGAGGGATGTGCTGGCACTGCTGCTGTGGGATGGGAATTTGACCACTGTCCTGATAATGCCTTGGGTTTTGGCATGGGCTGTGACCCCACGGTGTTTTATGGGAGTGTGGTGGCTTGGCCTTCTGGAGGGAGGAGGAAAATCCCCATGGAATGGAGCGTTGCTGCTGAAGCAGGTGTTGAGCATCTCTTAAGTGTGGGGACCTTCTTCCTCTGGTTGGAGATGGAGGGAAGCACCCTCCGTGCCCAGGATTCCCTGCCTGTGAGGTCTCCTGCTGCCTTTTCTCCCTCTTCCTGACGTTCTCGCCTCACCAGGGGTGTTGGAATTGCCAGAGGAACTGGAGGCGTCTACATCTGGCACCGCCCGGAGCTTGGCCAGATGGAGGGAGCTGCAGCAGAGCCAACGGCCTTGTTTGTTTGCACTGGGTTGCTTTCAACCTTGTTTTACCCCAATCCGTGGTTTCTCGTGCCCATCCAGCTCCTTGCAGGAGAGGAGCAACGTGAGGGAGGAAGTAATGCCGGAATATGTACATATCTGAGGCTGTTTTGGTGGTCTTGGAGCTTGGGGAGGATCTTCTTGCACACTGCTGGGCTTGTTCTTGGGTTGATGTCTTTGCTGTGGTGTTGAAGCAGCCTTGTGCTGATGGTCCTGGGCTAGTGTTTGGCCTGGCATCCTCATGCCCAGCCTAGGCTCTGTCTGAACTGATCTCCAGCCCTGGTACTACCTTGGCTGTGCAGGTTCTCCAACACTGGGGCTGCGCAGATTGAGTGACTCCTTGTTGCTTGGCTCTTCAGTGACTCCATGAGCTCTCTAAGGTGCTGCCAGGGCTGTGACACCCCCATAGTCAGGTGTAGCTGCTCCTCCTCCTTCTCTGAATTATTGGGTCAGCTCAGCTTGAACCATCTGGTCCATTTCTCTCCCCTCTGCTCTTGGCCAGGCACCTGCAGGCGTGGAGTGATGGAGCAGCAGAGCCTGCATGGCACAGTGACGATATGAGTGACCTGCCTTGCTCCTCTGCCCATTCCTTGTGCCCCAGCTCCTCTGCCCACCTGTGAGGGCAGGTGGAGGGCTGAGTCCATCCTCCCCCCAAAAAAGCTCCTCCCAGAGCTGTCCCAGCCCCACTGCTACAGCCAGCACTGGGGGAAGCCAGGCAGAAGGGGAGGATGAGGATGCAGATGGAGGCTGGAGGCAGGAACAGTGTGTGCTGTGTTTGGGCAGTCCATCAGGCAGCAGCACTAAACCAGACAAGGCTCCTGAACGCAGTCAGTAACAGCAGAGGGAGGTGGAGAAGCCCAAGACGTGATGAGGACCAGGCAGGAATGTGCTTAACCATTCCCCTCATCTGCCTGGTGTCACGCTCTGCCTCTCCGTGATCCTGCCAGGGCACAGGGACCAGTGGGCAGAGGGAAATGCTGCAGCTCCCACTCTGCACAGGGGTGGTGGAGGCTTCCCTGGGTGTGCAGGGATGGCTGTGAGCCCTGACAGCAGCATCTTCCCGGGTGCTGCTAGAGTTTGGCTGTGGAACAGCAGAGCTGGGAGCTCTCTGTCACTGCAGCATCCTGGGTGAGGGGACCTGCCCCTTCCTCGGGTGATGCTCCGGGCAGTGCTCCTGCTACAGCTGCTTTCTCGCCTTGCAACACCTCAAACGATGTGTTTACTGGCAAGCTCTGTGTGGAGCATCAGCTTTTCCAGCCCGCTGCTCCCGCTGCTGCTTTCAGGCTGTGATTTCCAGGGAAAGTGAGTTCTAACACTGGTGGCACAGAGAGCAGCAGGGACCCTGGGCCAAGTGCTGCTCAGGGCTGACTGTGCCAGAAGACAGCTTGCTGGGAGCCCTGGGGACCCATTTTCCTGAGGTGAGATGTTTGTTGGTGTCTACTAGTGCTGTGCCCAAGGTTACAGCCCCTTGTGCTCTTCCTGCCGCCATCAGGCTCTCACTCTGCTCTTCCCAGTCTGACGTGGGAGCCAAGGGGAGATGGGCCCAGAGGTGTTGCTGATGTGCTCCAGCCTTAATTGCTCTGAGGATTTTGCTCTGAGCTTCTCTGAAATACCTTCACCACAGGAGGGGGATGCAATCACATGGCACACCTGGGGGGATCCATTTTGCTTCTCCCCATCTCACCCACTTTGGGTTTCTGGCTGGCTTGGTGTCTCCTTGTGATGTTGCACTTCAGCTCCAAAAAGGACAGAGCACACAGGAGCAGAGGTGACTTGGTTGGTCACAGCCAAGACCAAGCACATTCCTGGGTATCCATTGGGATGTGAGGAGTCTCTGCTGCAGCAGGAACTGAGGGGAATGGCATGGAGCTGTGTTGAGGGGGTTAGGTTGGTGGATATCACGACAAGGTTCTTCCCCCAGAGGTGTTTGGGCACTGGAACAGCTCTCCAGGGCAGTGCTCACAGCCCCAAGGCTGACAGAGCTCCAGGAGTATTTGGCACAGGGTGGGATTGTTGGGGTGTCCTAAGCAGGGTCAGGAGTTGATCAGAGATCCCCGCGGGTCCCTTCCAAGTCTTCACACCCCATGAGTCTATTCCTGGGAGGTCAGGAGGAGGTGTCAGTGTGTGGTGCCTGTTGCAGGCGTGTTCTGCCCCAGGAGAGAGGAGCCAGAGCTGCCAGGGCTTCCCCGTTCCTTACTCCTGTTATAAATATCCTCTTACACAACCTGGTGTGTTTAATCCTCAGGCAGCTGGGAGTGACAGCTCCTCAGGACAGAGCTCTGCTCCGACTGTTGAGGTGCCTGCAGAGCCACGAGCCCTGTACCAGGGCAACCAACGCAGCCATGAGACACCTCACTGGGCAGGGAGATCCTTAAACAGAACTGTCAAAGCACGGAGCTTGTTCCCTTGGCAACAGTCATGTTGGAGATTGGCCTTAGGGTAGGAGCTAAAAAACATGCTCAAAAAAAGTACTTACAACTGTTGGCTGTCAAACTGGAGGAGGGTGATGGGAGAAGGGTCGCTGTGCACTGCTGCCCTGTGCTGGAGGGTCTGGGGGAACTGGATGCTCCTCATGTGGGAGTTATCTCCTTTTTGGGGGGTCTCAGGAGAGCTCTGGCACTGGAAGGGCTGCCTCAGTGTTTGGGTGATTTGGGGTGGCCTAGAAGAGGGGGTTTCTCCTTCCTCCCAGGACTTGGTGTGTGTGCCTAAGGTTGGGTCTGTGTTCTCCCTGTGCTTTGAGCTATGGTTGGGGTGGCAGGAGACCCTCTGAGCTGTGGCATCACCTCTGTGGCATTGGAAGTAGGCAATCCCTGAGCCCAGCCTTGGCTTTTCCTGAGGATGCCACTGCCTTTTGCTGAGCTAATTGGGCACCAACCTGGTGTGAATGCAAACAGGGCTGAGCTGAGCTGCTGGCTGTGGCCACTGTGTGTGTATGTGTGTGTGGCTGCTGTCCCAGGGCTTCCCCAGCTCCCTCATCCCCCCCTGACCAGCTCTCATCTGACCCTGGGGCAACTGGGAGAGCAGGGGGAGCAGGCTGTGTGCCTTAGGGAGGAGGAGGAGAGAGGCTGCTCCCAATCCTGCTCTGAGGATGGACCCAGAGGGTGTTGTCTGCTCTGAAAGCATCCAGCCAGAGCTGGAGGAGGAGGGAAGCATCCTGTGGTCCCAGAGCTTCTGCAGCACTAGCAAAGCAGCCTCTCTTTGCTGCTGCTCTCTCAGCTGCTGATTGATGCTAATTGCTGGCTGTGTCTCAGCTGCTTAACCTCGGTCAGGTGTCCCAGGCAGCTGTTGGCTGTGGCTGTCCCCTTGGGCAGGGGTTGTCAGGAGGTGACAGCATCCCCCTGGTCACAGGCAGCTCTGCAGTTCAGGTGGTGCTCAGGGCTGTGGGTCAGTGCCCCTTGGAGCTGCATCCTTTTACTGTGCTCCTTCCCAGGGAATGCTCATGTCCACATCTGCTGTTGGAGAAATACTACAGAATTTGGTGTTTAGGGTGAGGTTTAAGGGGGTTTGGGGAAGGTGTGAAGCCCCTGTACTCACTTGTCTACAAGGAGTGAGGTCCTGTCCTGCTGGGAGCTTGGCCAGTGGGACCCTTTGTCACTCCCCCATTAACCTCTGGCCTTCACATGGTGAGCCCTGGAGCAGAGGGCAGTGATGTCCCAGCATCCCTGTCCATGGGAGAGCTGGAGTTCAGAGCAGACCCTTGGGGGTTGTGTTTTCCACGCTTTGCATTCCCGTGACAATCCTTTGTCCCCCTGGGATCACACCCCTCACCTCGTGGGATGGATGGCTCAGAGACTGGTTGTGCTGGCTGGAGGTGGAGGGTGGGAGGTGTTGGAGAGAGGCTTTGGCACCAGAGGGTGTGGAGGGAGTCACTGGATGGATTTATCCCTGTCAGGAGAACCCAGGAACACCCTGAAGGTCCTGGATGCTGCAGCTTCTGTGGCCTCACTGTGCCTGCCCAGCCTGAGTGGGGTCAGAGCACAACCAGGTGACACCACCCAGGGATGTCCCCACTTCCAGTCCTCTCCTGGCTCAGCTTGGCTTCCTGCATCCCTCCCACCATCACCTTTTTCTGTGAGCTTACTCCAGCCTGGCCTTCCATCTGCTCCCTGCACCTCCTGCTGCCCAGATCTTCCTCTGCCTCGTTCTTGTCTGGCACAGAGCTGTGTCCTCTTGGTGACAGCCTGGGTAGAGCTCTGCAGCCACGAGGGATGTCTGAATGCCACCAGACTGGGGAAGGAGCCAGCTCTGGAGGTGTGCAGGAGAGCCCCTGGTCCTGGAATTGTGCAGGAGAGGCCCTGGAGGTGTTGCA
Source organism: Acanthisitta chloris (assembly GCF_000695815.1). Classification (NCBI taxonomy): domain Eukaryota; kingdom Metazoa; phylum Chordata; class Aves; order Passeriformes; family Acanthisittidae; genus Acanthisitta; species Acanthisitta chloris. Next base: position 7,165 of record NW_008654525.1, read on the forward strand.
GGAGAGCCCTTGGCTCTGGAATTGTGCAGGAGAGGCTCTGGAGGTGTGGCGGGGACTCTCGTGCAGGAGAGGCTCTGGAGGTATTGCAGGAGATCCCCTCACCCTGGAATTGCGCAGGAGAGGCCCTGGAGGTGTTGCAGCGTGCAGGAGAGGCTCTGGAGGTATTGCAGGAGATCCCCTCACCCTGGAATTGCGCAGGAGAGGCCCTGGAGGTGTTGCAGGAGAACCCCTGGTCCTGGAATTGTGTAGGAGAGGCCCTGGAGGTGTTGCAGGAGAACCCCTGGTCCTGGAATTGTGCAGGAGAGGCCCTGGAGGTGTTGCAGAAGAGCTCCTGGTCCTGGAATTGTGCAGAAGTCCTGGAGGTATTGCAGGAGAGCCCTTGGCTCTGGAATTGTGTAGGAGAGGCTCTGGAATTGTGCAGGAGAGCCCCTGGCCCTGCAGCTCCTAGAAGGATGTGTCCTGCCTGAGGGCTGGAGCCTCAACATCTCTTTGGGGGGTGGAATGGAGCAGATGCACCAAAACAAGAGCATATTTTTCCCCCTCTAACAAAATCTGGAACGGATCAGCTGCTGGTGAGGAGCAGCCTGGAATTTTGGGCTGTGGGTATCCCAGACTGTGGATTCACACATTGCTTAAAATCAGCTTGGAGGAAGCTTGCACAGCAGATGTCTGAGCCTGCTTAGCTGCGAGTTCAAAATTCCCTCCCTGGCCAAGCTGCTCTGGTTGTGGATCCATCAAGGAAGGCTGCCTGGGGCTGGGGATGGAGCTGAGCAGCTCATGGCTGAGGAGAGCATCCCTGAGAGTCCTCAGAGAGGAGATAAGGAGCCTTGGAATGTGTCTGTGTCAATAGAAATAAATTGGATCTTTGGGATGAGGAAACCAGACTAAAGAGAAGAGAAAGGGAAATGGAAAGTGGTTTTTGGGCCAGGACTGATCCGGAGGCGTCGTAGGGATTGGAGCAGTGGGTGGTTTTCCCTGGAGCTGCTTCTGCAACAGAGATGTTTTCACAGCTTGGAGATGAGCTGAAATGGGATGGACATGCCTTGGAAAAGGTCCTGGCAGCTCCAGCTCCTACCTCTTTCCACCACCACAGCTGCAGAGCTCGTCCCAGGCATCACTCCCTGCTCGCCTGAGGATGCTGCAGGTGAAACAGCTCCTGGAGATGAGCTGGGCTGGGGTGGATATGTCCTGGCGAAGGTCCTGGCAGCTCCAGCTCCTGCCTGACTCGACCACCATCTCTGCAGGGTTCATCCCAGGCATCACTCCCTGCTCCCCTGAGGATGCTCCAGGTGAAACAGCTCCTGGAACGTGCCTGGCACTCCATGGTGCAGAATTCCCTTGAGATGCAGAGGATCTGTGTGTGTCCCTGTGGGAGCATCCTGGGGCTGGAGGCTTTGGGAACAGTCAGTACTGGACATGGACACGTGTGCCAGCAGGTCCTGCTGGATTCCAGGAGCAGGAGAGACATCCACATCATTTTTTCCTCTCATAAATATGGATGCAGCCCCTCTGCAAAAGGGTTTAATTAATGAAATATTGATTTTTCTGGAGCACGGCACTTCCCTGCTCATGCTGCACTGACTGGGATCAGAAACAAACACAGGCAGCAGCTCTGGGCCTGGTGAAACCTTTGTTGGGGTGTTTTTTTGGGGTGCCCAAGGTAGCTCTGGATCTGAGGCAGTGGCTGAGCCCTTGGTGTCCCTGTCTGTGGTGGGTTTGGCCCCTCTGGAGGGTCCTGGGAAGGGAAGGATGTGTCCCTTCCCTGCCAGGAGCCCTCACTACTTCCTTGGCACCTGCAGAAAAACTTTTCACCCTGTTGTTGGGGTGGTTTCAAGGGCTTGAGGTGGCAAAATAGCTTCTCACCCTGTTGTGGAATGGTGACATGGACCTCAGGTGGTAAAAATACCCTTTCATTCTACTGTGGGATGGTTTCAAGGACCTGAGGTGGCAAAATACCTTTTGTTGGGATGGTGACAACGACCCGAGGTGGCAAAATAGCTTCTCACCCTCTTGTTGGGATGGTGCCAGGTAGCTAGTGAGGCTTGGGTGGCCCTGGGAGGTGTCCTGGAGGGTGTGCACAGGCCCCAGACCGTGGTAGTAGCTGTTCTGGCCGTGGCACAGTGTTCCAGAGGGAGGGGAGGGGACAGTGCCAGCCCAGGCTGGCAGGTGGCAGCAGCTCTGTGGTGGCAGCACTCACTGGCACAGCGAGGACGGATGTTCCCTGAGTGTCCAGCACCTGTCCCCGGGCTGTTTATGCCAGGACAACCTCAGAGCTTGGCTGAGGAGATGTTTCCAGAGTGTCTCTGTGCCTGGGACCCTCTGTGACTGTCCCTGCTCCATCCCAGCACCCTGTGATGGCCCCTGCTTGCTCCCTGCACCCTCTGAGATGCTGAAGGGTGACTGGAGATGTCCTTCATCTTCCTTGGGCACCCCCAAGCTCTGACCTGAGGGATGTGTTGATCTGGTGCTGCTGGATTAGATTTAGTTGGGATATTGGGAAGGAATTCCTCCTTAGGAGGTGCTGAGACACTGGCACAGGTTGCCCAGAGAAGCTGTGGCTGCTCCATCCCTGGGAGTGTTCCAGGCCAGGTTGGATGGAGCTTTGAGCAACCTTGGCTAGTGGAGTGGAAGGTTGCCCATGACAGGGGCTGGAATTGGATGAGTTTTAAGCTCCCTTCCAAACCCAAACCATTCCAGGATTCGTTGTGCTGGTTTAGATTGGACATTAGGGATAAATCCTTCCCTGGGAGGGTGCTGAGACACTGGCACAGGTTGCCCAGAGAAGCTGTGGCTTGGAAATGTTCCATGCCATGTTCGATGGGGTTTGGAGCAACCTGGGCTAGAAGATGATGTCCCTATGGAGTTTTAAGCTCCCTTCCAAACCCAAACCATTCCAGGATTCGTTGTGCTGGTTTAGATTGGACATTAGGGATAAATCCTTCCCTGGGAGGGTGCTGAGACACTGGCACAGGTTGCCCAGAGAAGCTGTGGCTTGGAAATGTTCCATGCCATGTTCGATGGGGTTTGGAGCAACCTGGGCTAGAAGATGATGTCCCTATGGAAAGGGTTTGGAACTAGATGGAAGATCCCTTGGGTGAGCAGGAGAGGAGTCAGGGAAGAGCAAAGGGGAGAAGGACGTCAACAGCAAAGATGAATCGTGTTAGTGATGTTCCCGGGGCTGGAGAGGCTTTACACTGGGAAGGGAGGGACTCAATCCCAGCATGGGTTGGGTTGGGTTGGGAGGGAGCTCAAAGCTCATCCTATTCCACTAGCAGAGGTTGCTCCAAGCGCTGTCCAACCTGGCCTGGAACACTTCCACGGATAGAGTAGCCACAGCTTCTCTGGGCAACCTGTGCCAGTGTCTCAGCACCCTCAGCCAAGAATATCTTCCTCAAAATTTCTGCCTTGGGCTCTTCCAGCTCAGCCTTTCCTGGAGTTTAACACCAGCCAAGTGTGTCCTGGGAAGCTCAGCAGCCTCATCCTCCTCCAAACCCTCATCCCTGCTCCCTGCAGCAGCTGGGGGGAACTTGTAGTGGGAGCAAAAGGATAAATTTCCCTTCATCTTCTGCATGGGAAATAGGGAAGTGGAGCTGCTTCCACCCCTCTGTTTGCTGCCCTGGAGCCAGTTGTGCCAGGGGGTTGTGCAGCTACATCCCCTTTGTCCCTCCTCAGCTCAGCTCCCTGGCACAGCAGAGTGAGGGATTGTCCTGGTTCCTTGGCACAGCAGGGTGAGGGGTTGTCTCTGCTCCCTGGCACAGCAGCTTCTCAAAATAGCTGTCCTTGGGGCAGCAGGGAGTTATCTGATCCTGGTGCTGCTCTTCCCTGCCCTTGGGCTGCTCAATTCCTCCAAGGAGCCTGAAAGAAGGGAAGGACAATCTGGAGCTGAAGAAAACACTCAGGGGAAGGACGTGAACATGCACAGCTCAGGAGCAGAGTGAGCAAGTCATTGCCTGAAGGAATGACACCAGGAGCAGGTGGCACTCCGTGGATTTGGGGGTGCTTTTGTTGGCATGGAGCATCTCACTGCCTGGATACCTGGGAAGGTAGTCCATCCACTTGGCTCACTGGCACTGCCAGGACAATGGGGCAGAGCCTGCTGTGCTTCCCCAGGTGTCTCCAGGCAGTGCCGCATTCTCCTGCTGTGTCCTGGCATCCACCTGCTCCGCTGGGATCTGCTCATGCCTGGCAGGCACCAGCTGCTGGGATCCTCCACAGCCCTGGGGCTGTGCCTGGAGCCAGGCATGAGGCTGCTGTCCCTGTGCAGGGTGGCACAGAGCTGTTCCTGACCTG
>NW_008654526.1:0-269 GCF_000695815.1 Acanthisitta chloris
TCCAGCGCTGTCTGAGAGTGGGCAGTGCTTGGCACATCAGAAAAATCTAGTTATGTCCCATTTTATAGAAATTACGTTGACATCATCATTTATACAAATGCTTTTGACACCGTCTTCCATAGTATACCCCTGAAAAAGCTGGCAGACCATGGCTAGGACAGGGGCACTCTCTGCTGGGTTAAGAACTGGGTGGATGGCTGGACCCAGAGAGTGATGGGGAACAGTGCTGCATCGAGTTGGCAGCCGGTCACTAGTGGTGTCCCCCAGGG
>NW_008654527.1:0-330 GCF_000695815.1 Acanthisitta chloris
CATCCTGATGTGACTGGTACACAACAGAATGAGGTGGGTCCAAATTTCTGGGACACCAACATGCCTTTGGTCATTTATGTTTGGTTCCTCACTGCATGCGTGCTGACCCTAAGGGTGGTCATTAGTGTCCTCTGGGAGTCGTTATTTCCTCGCTCTTCCTTATCATTATCTCTAAGTGTCCTTGGTGGCTATTTGGGCACGAGCCACAACATGTTGCACAGACTTGGGCTCCTGGGGTTTGGCAACAACCTCAGGATGCCAATCAGGGTTTGCTACCACCATGCAGACCCTCAGACCAGTTCCCTTCCCTTTACATTGGCAACCTCATTG
>NW_008654527.1:920-3407 GCF_000695815.1 Acanthisitta chloris
CACCAACCAAGCCAAAACAATACCATTAGTGAAGCTTCTTGTCTGTACTATGCAATCCTTGCTACCCTGCCAACCAAGCTAAAATAGTGCCATTAATAAAGCTATTCTTTATACTTTCAGGTTTAACTATTCAATTCCTGTTTTCAGTCTACTTCTCGGTATCAATTCCCCCCTTCTAAGTGCTAAGTAACTTCTTTTACTTACAACAATGTATATTCTTTCACAGTTTGCTTAAAGTATTTGCCTGTTAACAAGCCATGTTGCAGCTTAATTTGTTTCCAGTCTTCATATGTGTTAGTTGATCGCATGCAACACCAAACAAAACAATGAAAAACCACACATAACAGAATCAATAATCCTATGATTACAATCAAACCCACAAACAATTGTTTCAGCCACTGCAAGTTAAGTAGCCGTCCAGTCAATTTGTTCCATAATTCTTCAAATCCCCAAGAGGTATCACTTTGACTAATTGTGTGGAATATCTTGGTCCTTTCCCATATATTTTTATTGCCTGTATATGTTCTACCACTTTGATCTATGTACATGCAGCAGCTAGTATTAATCACGGTACATACTCCGCCCTGGGAAGCTAATACCATGTCCAGGGCCATTTGGTTTTGTAAAACTACTTTTGAGAGGCTGGATACTTCAATCTGCAAAGCTCTAGTAGTGTCCATTTGCTCCGTTTTAATATTCTATATTAACTCTGAAATATTCACTATATTTTTTTCCAGTTCACATACCCCCAACCTCGGGAACATCCATCTGACAAAGCTATGAAAGCCAGTACCTCGTACTACTAATGGGTTTTCTGTCCGTTTTATCCGTTTCAAATATGACTACACCCATCCTGTTTGAATTAGTTTAGTTATGTGTACCTGGGGTACTACAGCACCTAATGTGCATTTTCCTTCCCAATAAGGTGATAAAGCTTTGAAGGCTGTGTTGTTACCACACAGCCAATACTACCCTGTCCTATTTGGTGCAGGCCAACACCCAGAGTGATTGCCAGCAGAAATTTGGATACTGTTATTACAATTAGGGTATTCTCCTAGATTTTCTTTTCATTTTCTAATTGAATCAAATTTGGACTGGAACACACAGTTTGCATATCTAGAACTGTGGCTTGCCTTAGGGTGGATGACTTGCAAGGGATGGTAGCTCAAAGTATAATTCATAAAGTTTGTTTGTAATCATAGGTTAGTCCATGAATGATTGATTGGCAAAGGTAGCCCTATTAAATTTCCAAGGGATGGTAGCTCAAAGGATAATTAGTAAAGTTTGTTCGCAACCATAAGTTAGTCCATGAATGATTGATTGGCAAAGGTATCCCTATTAAAGGGAGGTAGCTATCTTGGTTTCTAGAAAATTCCATACAAATCAAACAATGTCTCATTCAAAATTTATGAAATATTCTGGATTAGAGACAAGGGTATATTGCACTCACAGGGCTTTATCTTTTTTTAAAAAAAGCCCTAAGAAGATCAGAATATACATCAGTTCCATATCTGCTCAGTCTTTCTTAGCTCTGGAGGATTCTCAATTTCAATGGTTAACATATACCCAATCATTCAGAGTTATGGTATGCAATTTATGACTGGGGGTTTAACCTGAATTCTGACTAATGCTATAGGTAAAGCTTGATACCAGCACAAATTTGTTTCCTGTCAAATTTTAGCTATTTCCTGTTTAATCAAGTGATTCATCCTTTCAAGTTGTCAACTTGCTTGTGGATTATATGGAGCATGTAGTTGCCAATTAATGCCTAATGCTGTACTAACTGCTTGCACTATGTTAGCACAAAAATGTGGTCCTCTATCTGAGGATATAACTCGGGGTACCCCAAATGGGGGTATTATTTCATTTAACAGCACTTTGGTAACTTCTCTCGCCTTGTTTGTTCTGCATGGGAATGCTTCTGGCCACCCAGAAAATGTATCTGCTAATGCTAAAAGGTACCAAAAGCCCCCTTTTCTTGGAGGTTCAGAAAAATCAATTTGCCACACGTCACCTGGAAATTATCCTCTACTAATTGCTCCTTGCTGTTTCTTAGTTCCTGTAACATACAATTCAAATCATTGCTTAAACAATTCAAAGGCACATCCATACAGTCTCCACCTCTGGTCCTTTTGGGCAACTTTACCTGGTTTAACATTGCAATGAACTCCTCCCTGTGTTCCCAGCCTGGCTGGAAACAAGGGGTTCCTGCTAGAGTCCACCATTAGTATAGTCCACATGATAGTCCTCCATGAACTGTAGGGAGACAGCCTGCTTCACCAGGGTCTTCACCATGGGCTGCAAGGGAATCTTCACTTCCCCTCTTCCAGCGTGGACTTCTCACATGTCACAGCCTCCTTTAGGCATCCACCTGCTCTGGTGTGGGATCCTCCATGGGCTGCAGGTAGATCTCTGCTCCATTGTGAACTCATTAACAGGTGTCTCGGTTTGCGAGACAGGTAGGTGTCTGCCAAAAAGGCAAGAGCC
>NW_008654528.1:0-10336 GCF_000695815.1 Acanthisitta chloris
GGGGAGCTGCGCCTCGGCATCGCTTTCTCCTCGCCCTCCATGGAGCCCGGACCTTTTCTACAATGACTTTCCCTGAGCTCGGCAATGGCAGCTTGAGTGGGAACCGGACGGGACAAGGCAGCCAGAACGGTGCCAACCGGTCCTGGGGGCTGCAAGGTGAGGAGAACCCCGACGGCAACGACACCACGCTGACTTTCGCCTTGGATGTGCAGGCGGTGGGTGTTGGGGTCTTTCTGGCTGTCTTCATCCTCTCAGCCATCGTGGGGAACATCCTGGTCATCCTCTCGGTGGCTTGCAACCGGCACCTGCAGACGGTCACCAACTACTTCATCGTCAACCTGGCCATCGCCGACCTGCTGCTCAGCACCACTGTGCTGCCCTTCTCGGCCACCTTGGAGGTGTTGGGCTTCTGGGTGTTTGGGCGTATCTTCTGCAACATCTGGGCAGCGGTGGATGTGCTGTGCTGCTCTGCCTCCATCATGAGCCTGTGCATCATCTCTGTGGACAGGTACATCGGTGTCAAGTACTCCCTCAAGTACCCCACGATCATGACAGAGAGGAAGGCGGGCGTCATCCTCGTGGTTGTCTGGCTCTCCTCCATGGTCATCTCCATTGGGCCACTGCTGGGGTGGAAGGAGCCACCACCACCAGATGAGAGCATCTGTAGCATCACGGAGGAGCCGGGCTATGCCCTGTTCTCCTCCCTCTTCTCCTTCTACCTGCCCCTCATGGTCATCCTGGTGATGTACTTCAGGATCTACGTGGTGGCCAGGCGGACCACCCGGAGCTTGGAGGCAGGGGTCAAGAAGGAGAGGAATAAATCCATGGAGGTGGTACTGCGCATCCACTGCCGCAGTGTGCTGGAGGAACCTCTCTCCAGCACCCGGAGCAAAGGGCACAACTTCAGGAGCTCCCTCTCTGTGCGGCTCCTCAAGTTCTCCCGTGAGAAAAAAGCAGCCAAGACTCTTGCCATTGTTGTTGGTGTTTTCATCCTCTGCTGGTTCCCTTTCTTCTTCATCCTGCCTTTTGGTAAGTGACCCTGTCCCCCCTCCCAGTCCCACTCCCTGTGACTGAACTCCTGGGGACCTGCTCCTTGGGACAAACTTTCAGAGCACAATTCATTCATGGAAATGAAGGATAGGGAACTGAGGGATGAATAAACTAGCAATGAATTAACTCGATTAATTAACACTTATTCAATATTTATTAACCAAAGTCATATAATCAAAGTAAATAGCAAATGAATAAAATAGCAGCATAATAATTGCTTTAATTAATTCATTCTGCATTCAGCATTTTAATTAATGAAGTTCGGGCTAAGGAGGAAGCAGCTCTGTTTCAAACAGGCTGTAATTATGGCACAGTGGTCTCCAAACAGTTTTCTGTCCTCCCAGGTTGGGAAGGGCACCTGAATGTGCCTCTCAGGGCCCCCACCTGTTGCGAACTAGGGACAGTGTTGGGGATGAGTGAGATTTGATCCCCCCAAGGAGCACGTCAGTGTTGAAGCAGAAGTCTCACCAACTGTCTGGGTTGTTGTTGTTGTGCAGAGACCTGGAGCAGGACCAGGTATGCTCCTAAGTGATTTCCCAGGACTGATCCACTTCCCCCAGGAGTGGTCCCCTCAGCAGCTGGCCCTTGCATAGTGCTTGTGTCACTGGGTGCATATGTGGGGTTTTCTGACGAGCTCTGTTCTAAAGTTTTGGCAAGTTGTTTGTGCAGAGCATGCACCTCCCTGTGTGCAGAGGGGGCTGAGCAGGCATAGGGTCCACCAGGGATGTGTGATGTCCAAAGCAATGTCCCCTTCCAGCATCAGTGGCCCATGACGTGCAGGGAAGCCAGTGCTCTTCATCACCACCTCATCTAACGCTCAGCTCAGGGGACCTGATTAACCCTCTGGAGTGCTGTAGCTAAACCCGAGGGGATAAGGAGAAATTCAGGTAACTTCTGAATATCAGCAACAGCCTTTGCACAGAACTCAGCAAAGCAGAGAGGTCTGTCACTCCATCTGCCAGCTGGGACCCACGTGTCCCACAGCCTAATGGGGACTTGTGTCCCACCAACCCTGAGGCCAAGGAAACATTGCAGCTAGTTCTGCGCTTTTTTATCAGGGTTTTTCAAATCCTCCTGCTCGAGGCTGTCTTGCAACTCAGTGGAAACAGCATTGTGACCACAGGACAGATTTTGACCAGCTGAGGTTTTGATTTCCCTCCAGCACTGTGTGTGTCCCCATGGGGACAGCTGGAGCCCAGGGCAGTGAGACACCCTCCAGTGAGATAATTCACGCAGATCAATGGTGCCTTAGCTGCTGAGGTGTCCTGAGGGTGATGGATCAGGGCTGTGGCTGTCTGCTCTCATCACACTGCTGTTTTGGACTTCTTCGCTCCAGTTTCGCTTTATGGGTGAGGGTGGTGTTTGGGGAGTTTATCTCAGCTCTCCATGGAGGTGAAACCGCTGTGAAGAGTTTTCACCCTGTGTGAGCATTGCAATTTGCAGTGTAACTCAGGCAGGGAGCAGTAAGGCTGCTGTGAACTTCCCTCACTACAAGACTCAAGATGAATTATCCCATCCGACCATGCCTCAGTTTCCCTTTCATTGATCAAGTGCATTAGGGGGTGGTTTGTAACCTGCAAATAAATAGTTTGGGAACTGTGGGGCTCAGGGAGATGCCAGTCCCAGATGGCTGAGCTGTCTGGGCAGCCCCAGTCTGATACTCCCCTCTTTGGCTAACCAACAGAGCAGGAACCAGCTCCAAAATTCATTCACACCTTTATGCTGTAGAATCACAGAATCACAGATTGATTTGGGCTGGAAGGGACCTTAAGATCATCTAGTTCCAGCTCTCCTGCCAGCCTTACAGCTAATGAAACTGGGAATCAGGATCCTGTTCCTCTGAGTTATTCCCAGTAGAGAGAGCAAACACCAGGCATATACTTATCAGCATTTTGTTTTACCATATTCTCCCTTCAAACCCTTGAGCCAGCTTCTCTGTTGATCTAAATCACTACCCTTGTGCTGAAGACAAGGGAGGTACACTGATTTGCACCAGCTAAAATTCCAAGCTTCCTTCTTTAAGTGCCTCCTGTGAACCCATTTGCTTCCTCCGACCACACAACTTGCCAAGCCCTTTATAAACACAGCTTTGATCTTTGCTTCCTGCTGTATTATATGTATAACATAAACACAGCAAAAGTTCATTTATTTTATGACTACAAAATATGCTGCTCTGATTACCCCACACACACTTTTATTAATTGCAAGTTCCTATTCAAATCTGGTAATTGTTCAGTGCTTATCTAGGAGGAGAGAGAAGCTTCTTATCTTGGATTTTAAGCCTCTGGAGACAGGTCTAACACTCAGCAAAGTTCACTGTAAATTCAGACTGAAACATGCCTGGGCCAATTCCCTTTGAGAAGAAGGTTGTAAATGGTTAAATAAAACTGAGTTTATTTATTTGTTAGACAAAATTAGGTGAAATAATTTGGGTCCAACTGGAAATGATATTGATATACATTTTAAATGAAAATGAAACTCCTGTGAGAAACAAAATAACTTTCAATTGAAGTGAAATGCATTGTTTCAATTTAAGAGTAAATGGGAGTTTATTAAAAAATGAGTACTCAGAGACATTTCAGAATGAGCCATTGCATTAAAACAAGATGAGTAAGTGATCTATTTTCTTCTGAAAATATCCAAATGTTTTGACTTTTTTCTCTTTTACATGAATTTGCAAGGAGTCGTCCTTGCCTCACACTGTTCACTGACTGTTTCTTGATTATACTTTTTAAGGATAAGTTTGTCAAGTGGAAAATAGACTCCCAGCCCTCCTTAGCATTCCCTCAGCACTGAGAAACTTCCGTACTGGCTCCATCGCCAGTGCCCGTGAGCCTGCACACATCTTTGCAACTCTCTGCAGAATAGTTTCCACGTTAGTGCCACAGGAGTAATATTTATCACATCAGTGTTGAGCAGCTGAAATAACCAATAATTTTCAATAACAGGAGCTATGTGTGTGCCAAATGCTGTCAGCCCCTTCTCTGTGCTTCAGCGGTCTAGAATGATTTTTCTTTAGATCAGCTCAAACTCCCCAATACCTCCACAGTCTATTTATCAGCTGGGTAAGTCAGCTCACTCTTGGGTGTGTGATGCATGTCCCTGGGCACGGGATGCCATCACCAGGAGTTTAAACACAATTAACAGTTTCTGTGGATAATGAGACTCTTTAATCAATGGGTTATTCAATCTGAGATGAAATCCTAATTACCTACTAACTCATGTGTGGGTTGTGTCTTTGCTGGGTGTGCAGTGGAACTCCACCAAGCTGCTCTGCCTGGGGATCCTGGGTGGTGGTTTTGGGGTTTCTGGCAGAGTTCTGCTTCACTTAGAAAAGACCTGTCAAGAGAACATAACTGGAGGCTTTTCTGAGATGTGGGCCAGGAGTTTAAGGGTGTTTTGTAGGATAGGATTCATCTGCCTTTGGTTTTCTCAGACCAGGTAGATGATCAAAGGACTGGAGCACCTCTGCTACGGAGACAGGCTGAGAGAGGTGGTGCTGTTCAGCCTGGAGAAGAGACAGCTCTGGGAAGAGCTTATAGCAATTTCTAGTGCCTAAAGGGACTTATGAAAAGGAGGCAGAGTGACTTTTTATACAAGCAGATAGTGACAGGCCAAGGGGCAACATTTTTAAATTGACAGAGGGCAGTGTTAGATTACATGTTAGGTAGAAATTCTTCTGTGTGAGGGTGGTGAGGCTCTGGCACAGAGAAGCTGTGACTGCCCCATCCCCAGAATTGTTCCAGGCCAGGCTGGACGGGAATTGGTGAGTGGCACCCCTGCCCATGGCAGGGGATTGGAACTGGATGGCCTTGAAGGTCTGTTCCAACCCAAACCATTCTATGATTCTATGACTACAAAAGCATACAGGGGCAACTAAACCAGATGATGATGTCTGCACTGCAGGTAATTGGAAAGAGGTGAGATTTATCCTAGTCTGGATTTTTTTAAGCCTAATGCAAGCAAGATGCCCATGTGAGAAAAATCTTTATCCCATGTCAGCTCAAGCCTTTCTAAGAGACAGACAACAGACAGAGAAACTCTTAATCACAGTCGTACAAACCTGGTGAAGAGTCTGGAGCACAGGACTGATGAAGAGTGGCTGACGAAGCTGGGGGGGCTCAGCCTGGAGAAAAGGAGGCTCAGGGGGAACCTTCTCACTCTCTGCCTCTTCTGCTAATGGAAAACCATGATAAAAGTTAGGTTCTGGGTTTCTCCTTGCATTAGGGGCACCTATGCATGGTGGTCAAGGATTCCTGAGTCAAGGAACCAGAACCCCCTTTACAACACCTATAGATAGTCACCTGCTTTCTCAAAGCTGGTCCAGGAGGAAGTAAATAAGAAATGGAGGAGGCATGGAGCCTTGATCCCCATCCACTCTTCACCTAGGGACATGGAAAGGCATTGTGAGTCCCCAGATGGTACCATCTCAGGAATGGAGGTAAAGACCTTCTTTATCACCATCCCAGAATCATCCAAGAGAAAATGACCATCCCTTGGGATCAAGGATGCACTAGCTAGTACCCAGCATGGTGATTTACATACCTCAATGGCCATTGTCTTTTAGGAAGCTTGGTCTAGTCTGAGTGGTGGGCTCCTATGTTTGTTACTCTTCGGATTTGGTTAGAAAGCAAGACTGGTGTGAGAAAAGCACAGCAGCACCCTAGCTAGTGCCACACAAGGTTGAGGGCTACAACCCAAGGCTCCTTTCACTCCATCCTTCTGCAAACAGCAGGTTACCCAGGCAAGGAATGCCTGAAGAGATCCCTCAGTATGAACACACCTCTCCATATTCATGGTCTCGTGTTTGCCTTGGATTGCTGTCTTGCTGTGTTTGCAGTGGAAGTTGGTGCTCATTTCCAGGTATGAATCAGAAAAACAGTGTACTGCCTTTTTGCCTGCACCCTGAAGGAAAGGCATGCGCTACACAAACCAGGCTCAGTAAGGTCTCCTTCAAGCCAAAACGTAAATATATTTGTAGATGCTGTTTTTCACAGGTCAGAAGTGCTTTCACAAGGCATTCTGCAGAAGGCAGGCTCACAGAGGCGTAGCAGTGCTCAAGCTTCAGGAACTGTCACTTGTAAAATAAATGATGGGGAAGACACTGTAGGCAGAAGCATATTTCAAATGAGACCAAGTTTGTTCTGGTAGAAATGGAGAATCTAATTCTACTCTGCTAAAAAGGCATTTAACATGGTTTCCTGAAAAAAAAAAGGGCTTCTGTCACTGCCCTGTACCTGTGTGCTTGTAAGCCTTCACCACCTAATGAGCTCTTTCATGATAGAATGGGTTGGGTTAGGAAGGACCTTAACAGTCATTCAGTTCCAACCCCCTGCCATGGGCAAGGACACCTTAGGTTAGACCAGATTGCTCCAAGCCTCATCCAGCCTGGCCTTGAACACTTCCAGGAATGGGCAGCCACAGCTTCTCTGGGCAACCTGTGCTATGTCTCACCAACCTCACAGGGATTAATTTCTCCCTAATATCTAATCTAACCCAGCCCTCTGGCAGTGGGAAGCCATTCTTTCTTGTCCTGTCACTCCAGGCCCTTGTCTGAAGTCCCTCTTGAGCTCTCTTAGAGCCCTTCTAGGTACTGGAAGGTGCTAGAAGGTCTCCTCAGAGCCTTCTTTTCTCCATGCTGATCAACCCCAATTCTCTCAGTCTGTCTTCATAGCAGAGGTGGTTCAGTCTTGTAGCATGTCTGTGGCCTCCTCTGGACTTGCTTCAGCAGCTCCACATCCTTTTGATGTTGGTGCCCCAGAGCTGGAGGCAGCACTGCAGGTGAGGTCTCACCTGAGCAGAGGGGGAGATTCCCCTCTGTCATCCTGCTGGTCACACTGCTTTTGATGCAGCCCATTATCAATCTCAATCACATTTGAAAATGTGCTAAAAGTCCTCTATATACCAAGTTCCTATCAAAACTGACAGATGGGTAAAGGAGCAGAAACTTTTATCCTCTCCCTCACAGAAGGAAGTTTGCAGAGAGAGCTTAACCTCTGGTTACACATCAGAAAATACTCACTAAAAATCCACCACAAGACACAGTCCCACAGAACACCAAATTTCGTTGGTGTTGTTGTGCACAGGAGGACCTGATCAAAAAGATAATTTTAAAATAGGAGGATGAAAGATTGGCCATTCAATTACTTTGATTGTCAGGGCAGTCCCTTGTATCTCCTGAGATATTCTGAGTTATGGTGGAAGTGGCAGAATTGACATGGAAAAAGGAATGCCAATTGCTTTGGAATAATTATCTATGGCTCAGAGAATCAGATCAAACTGGAACAAGTGCAATTGCAATGAACTATTCCACCTGCCACATATTCCCCATTGATCCTGGTCAATGAGAACCATACATTAATTGAAAACACCAGCAAAACACAAAGTCTCAAAAGCTGCCAGGTACCAGGCTCTGGTTGGATTTATTTGGCATCATCCAGGCAAGAGACACCACGGGATGTTGCCATCAAATGGACTCATGCCAAATTAGCATTAATTCATTAAATCATAGGGGATGGATGGGTCTTCCAGCATATCTCCCTTTCTCAGGAAAAGACCACTTGGGCCCAAATTTTTCCTGAACCATTTCATGGTTTCATTTCAGTGAGGGAAAATCCATTGCTTTCCCAGGTAAATGATACTGTTGCTTCTGCAGCTTTCAAATGTGATTTCTGCTTCTCTTTTTTGCCATTCAGAGTGTCTGCAGTAACATTAGGGCTGTGTTTCAGCCTGACAGTGTCATTCCTAGGGCATGGCAGCAGGGATGTGTGTGGTGGGCATGGCACAGGGACACATGGGGGTGTACATCCCACTGGGATAGCACTAAAGGAATAGTCCAGGCATAGAGCACCTGGATGGGAGTCACCTGCACTGTTTGTGTCTGCCTCGAGAGAATACTCTAGAAAAGCAACCTGTGAGCTGGGTTTCTCTCCAGGGAAAATGTGTTGACACCCTGTAGAAGAGCATAGGAGAGAATTACAATTAGGCACGTGGGCAACTTGCCTGTGAGTAAATTATGTGAATAAAGTGAGTAAATTACATAGCTAAAGCATTCAACAGTGTTGATGCACTCCATGTGCCCTGGTGCAGAGCAACAAGGAAACAGTCTATGTTTGTTTGGAAATAATCAGCAAAAAAGCAATTATTTGGAGCCCAAATGAGTGTGGGAGGGTTCCCTTTCTACCCATTACTTGTGCAGAAGGTCAGAGATGGACAAAGGGGCTCAGTACACTTTTTGCTGTTGCAAGTGGTGCCTCGTTCTGGACCTCAAATATTGATTTGTGCACCAGGTTTGAACATCTGCTTTGCCTCTGCCTGGCCAGAGCAAGGCAGTGATTGGGAATAGGACCCAGATCTCCCATGACCCATGTATGGGATTTCTCTGCTTCCAGTCCACCAAATAAAACTATTTAAAGCCAAATGTCTGGTTTTGTCTAGCAGAGCCCTGACACATCTGGATGTGGTTGCTATAAGGGATGCACCACAAACAGGAAAAAATAGACCTTGAAAAACTTAAAAGTACTGCGATTCAGTGGGCAAAATAACTCTCTCAATAGAATTTTGGAACCAATACCAAGATACACGATATAACATTAAATTAAGCTGGGTCTGATGGGTTTATTATGTTTGATGGTTTTATTATATCTGACAAAACTTTGTGCTGAATATTCTGGAAAGGAGCTTTTAATTAGCCTGATCCATCTTCATTAATTTCTATTTGGATAAATATTTGCTCATTAATTCTGATAATCTGTTTAACGTGATGTAACAAAGATTGAGCGAGAGGCTGGGATGCTCTTTGGTATGATCATGCAAAGTGGTTGGTTGATCTCTTGATGCCAGCTTGGTTTTAATTGGTTTTGCCATGAAAACCAGCATGAATTAGGTTTCAGCAACTGTGTCATGTTAGCAAGTAATGGTGTAAATGCTTCATACTACCTATAGGGTTTTAATTAGAACTGCTCACTTTAGTGAGTACAAACAGCACTTTTGCTCAAGACTCTTCAGAAAATGAGTCTATTTCCTTGGGAAAACAACATGAATTATCTTCTGATTCATCAGTCAGGAGTTTTATTTGATGTGATTACTGTGCTGTATTCTAGGTAGGGCTGATAATAGTACCCATTAACGTCATGGGACCCTTCTGAAGTAAAGACCCACATCCTGGTGCCAAACATTATCTAATAGGTAAAGTTTTCCATTCTGTGTGTTTGGAACAAGCTGAGTTTGTTCTGCCAAATACGAGACAA
The DNA here is from genome assembly GCF_000695815.1 of Acanthisitta chloris. Classification (NCBI taxonomy): domain Eukaryota; kingdom Metazoa; phylum Chordata; class Aves; order Passeriformes; family Acanthisittidae; genus Acanthisitta; species Acanthisitta chloris. The sequence goes on from NW_008654528.1 coordinate 9,300, forward strand.
CATAAGATGGCCTTAGCTGAGAAAGATAACGCAAAACACACAGCATGTGGTTCCTGTCATGAGTGTTATGGGGATAGGACGTCTGTTGTTTCATCTCCTTATCCCCTTTACACACAAAATTTCAAAGTCCTCTTAAGGTGTCTAGCTCTGCAGGTACAAAGCAGGAGGTTTATTTCCATCATTCATTATGGGATAACCTGACTCTTGTTGTGTTCAGTTGATTCTGTGATTCTAGTGAATCAGCTTTGTTCTCTGATTAAGAAGATGTTTAGGAAAAAATTCTTCACCCAAAGGGTTGTCCAGCCCTGGCACAGGTTGCCCAGGACAGTGGTGGAGTCACCATCCCTGGAAGGATTTAAAAGCCATGTAGATGTGGCAGTTGGGGACATGGTTTACTGGTGGCCTTGGCAGTGCTGGGAGAATGGTTGGACTTGATGATGTTAATCATAGAATCATCAAGTTTGGAAGAGACCTTTAGGATCACCAAGTCCAGCTGTTAACCTGTCACTCCACTGTAACCCCAAAACCCTAAAACCATATCTTCCAGCACCACATCCAGACACCTCTTAAACATTTCCAGATATCTTAGAGGGCTTTGCCAGCCTTAATGGTTCTGTGATTCTGTGATGCTACCTCTGCCTGTCCTGCTTTGTCTGATTTGGTGCTGTGTGAAACTGTCACATGGAAACAGAAGACTGTACTTCTCCCTGCATGACAGTTTATAGGTGTGATTAGCCCAAAGACAGATTTACTTGAGCGGCTGGAACAGGCTATGGGTTTTAGCTGCTCCTAATGAATAGGCTTTCTCTAAGAGGGCTCATAGCTAATGCATTTGTAGCCAAGCCCAAGAACCACCAGGTCTGGTGGCAGAAAATCAGCTGCCAGCTCACTCAAGTGAGGGCATTTCCTCCTTCTGGGAAGTTTCCAACCTGAAGCAATTCACAACTCAGTCATTAAAGCCCCTGAAATGCAACTTTTATTTTTACCCCCTCCAGTAGCTGGAAAAGAAGATTTATAAAAGCATTTACAAGGGATTC
>NW_008654528.1:10450-44271 GCF_000695815.1 Acanthisitta chloris
AGTCAGCTGTCTTAACACAAATCTGCCCAAGAAGCATGCCTGGAGCAGTAGGAACATGAAGTTGTTGGTGCCACATGACTTGGAATCAGACCTATCCCTCTCGTGCTCAGGAGTTTGTTTATTTGTCACGGTTAATGGGACCTGTGTTTCCCTCAGTGAGTCAAAGGCTAGAGCAAGTCATAGGGTTTATCTCTCCTGATCTCCTGAATTAAAGAACTCCTGGCTGCATTCCCTGCAAGGCTGTTAAAAATGCAAGGCTACAAGTGCTGAAAAGCCCGAGAACCAGGCTGCAAACTTTCCAAAAGTGGTCCATGATGGGGAAAAAAACCACAAAACATAAGGAAGAAGTGCAAGAGATTTCCAATTAAAGGACCAATTATGCAAAAACTGAGCATAGAACAGTCCACACTACAGAAGAATCCTGCCCCAGACTTTGCTGGAAGGAGAATGCCAGAGATCAGCCCAGGAGACATGGACAAGAATTTTGTGAAGGCATTTAGGTGTGTAAAAGAAACTTGTTTAGAGAGAAATTCATATACTAATCCTAAAACTGATGATTTGTTACACAGAGACAGTGAGGACTGGGGGTATCTTCATGGCATGGTGCTCATTTGTTGTGGCAATGTGGCAAGAGGGGGTTAGGGCAGCATGTCTGGGAAAGGGACAGGAACCTCCCCTACAGCAGACATTGCTGCACATCTCATCCCTGACTGTTTTCTAGCTGTGGTTTTCCTCAGACCAGCTTCCCTGAGAAACAGCTCATGGGTAATCACAGGGATCATGGAGGTCACTGGCCCTAAAATCCGGGGACTGAGAGCCACTTTCAAGCCTCTGGGTCACCAGATGAAGCTGGAAATGGTGTTATTTCTTGACCTCTGAGTCCCAGGCAGGGGACCTGACACTTGTATTTCCGTACCTTTATACCCATCCCAGATGTGTTCAGAAATACAATTTGGAAGGGCATGGAGCACACACCCACACTAAACACAGCAGTAGTGACACCATCAGCTGCTTGCTGTTTGAGTGCAGAGAACAGAGGACTTGGTTTCAGAGCAGCTTCCAGCTCTTGAACCTCAGCCTTTGAATCCACGTTCTCTGGGAGACACTTGTCAAACTGCACCAAAAATGTTTTTCAGCCATGGGTTATTTCTGTTCCCAAGGTTCCTTCCTTAGGAATTATCTGGAAAACTGTGAGGATGAGGTGTGAAGTCCAGCTGGCAGCCAGTCTTGGGCTTGTGGGGATTTGGGGAAACAAAAGAGGGTGAGTTCATGTCACAGGGTTTGCTTTCTGTGTATTCCTCACTCAGAGAAGAGCATAGAATCATGGACTCTTAGGTTCATATCACCACCATCACAGAGTGGTTTCAGTTGGAGAGTATTACATACCATTTAGTTCCAACCCCCTGCCATGGGCAGGGACACCTTCCACTAGCCCAGGTTGCTCCAAGCCCCATCCAGCCTGGCCTTGAACACTCCCAGGGATGGGGCAGCCACAGCTTCTCTCGGCAACCTGTGCCAGTGCCTCAGCACCCTCATAGTAATGAGAAAGAGGAAGAAGGAACAAAGTGAAGAATTTTCAAATATTGCATCTTTCTCATGCCTTGCAAAAACTGAGTTATTTGGGATTAATCATCCTATACTTCATGACCAGTGACACCACATAGTTACAGCACTTCAGGAGTCTCTGCAGGCTGATCTATCCTAGATCCTTAATGATGCACAAGCCCATTAGTCATGTGCTTCAGATTCTTTTGTGTCAGGGGCTGTACAAACAGTAGTGTTATTTCTAGACCAGAGGAGCTCAAACTAGTAGATCCAGATGGATGTGCGAGGCAGGAGAGCATCCCGTGGTATCTGCCTGCAGGCAGACTACAGTTTTGCCAGCATTTAGGCAAAGGGGTAGGGAATAGGGGTGCAGGTATTGGCAGATACCTTCTGTTTTCCTGAGAAAACAACCAAGGAGAAGGGACCAATTCCCATTGCATCTGAGCACCTCCTCAGCCACCACCCATCCTTCCATGTCTGCTTTTCTGATTATCTCCTTACCAGTGCTCCCCTTCTCATCCATGGCTCTGATAAACAAGGAATGTAATTATTTCTGGTGTGCAGGCAGAAAAAGAGATTAGGACCAGAATCACAGGTCTTCTGTGCATAATTGTCTATGGGTAGGTGGATGTCTCAGCTCCCATTACTGTCCATGTCTAGAGAGCTTGATTGCTAATCAGATTTGCATTGCAGTTTACCTCACTAAGATCTGCCCAGTGCTGTCCAAGATCTCCTAAAGTGGATGAAGCAAAACATGGATATTTTGATTGCAAGACAGGACATAGAGAAGCTCTGTGCTCTTCTAGAGGGACATCCAGAGACCATGAGGGACATCCCAGAGCATTTATTTCCAGTGGTACAAGACATGTAGGAAATCTCAGTGTCTACTTTAAGATGACCTGAGTTGCACCATGAATTACTTTCTCAAGAATTTAAAAGAAAACCAGACCCCTTGTGTAAAGTACATGTATCAGCCTGCCCACACAAACATTTCTTTCTCTATCCCATAAACTGCAGTGTAGGATGTGCCCTGAAGCATGGCATCTTGGCACGTCAATACCTTTCCCTCAGATGCACCTGTCCACAGGCTGATTCTGAAGCTGTGTCCTGAAAATAAAAATAAAGAGGTCACTACTTTCTTCTCAGATGACCTGTGAGGAGTCAGTCTGGCTTCCTTCACATTGCTGCCAAGCAGGAAGGAGCACACCTAATGCTTCAGTGCAGGAGTGAGAAATATATATAAAAGTCTTTGAAGGAAGGGTTTAATCTTTGCTGATGGGCAGAGATAGAGAAGAAAAGTCATTTGAGTGACTTTTCTGGCCTGACCTCTTTCTTCTGTAGTCTCTATCACTTGGCCTGATTATTCAGTCTTTCCAAATTGAGGGCAAACATGGAGTTGCCTGCTAGTGGTGGATTTGGCTTCTCCATCTAGGACATAGTAAGGTGTTGGATAGGGTGGTGTTGCCCACAAACTTGTCCCATCACAGATTTAGGTCTTTGCCCACCTGATAGTGCTGAGACATGAGAACCAGCTCAGAAGCACACAGCATGACATTCAAGGCCAGGCTGGATGGAGCTTGGAACAACCTGGTCTAGTGGAAGATGCCCCTGCCCATGGCAGAGTGGGTTGGAACTAGATGATCTTTAAGGTTCCTTCCAACCCAAACCATTCTGTGATTCTCTGACTCTATGACACACATGATGAGCATTGGTTCCTAGGATTCATTAGCATCCCTTAACAACCCCAGCAGGCAGTGTGGCTGCTGCTTTCCTGCAGGAAGGATCCATGAACTTCCCCCAAAGGTCAGGGGAATGAGGACGTGGACACTTTCATTCTCCGGCTGCAATGACAGGGCAAGGGAAAATACTTACATTCAAAAGAGAACTTTCCCAGTGTCTGTGGCTATTTGAGTCAAAGGCAGTGAGGGGAGGGGGCTGAGTGGAGAGTGTTTACATTGAACGTGCCCATCAGCCTGTCAGGATGTATTCTACACGTTCAGCTGGAGAAGGACTGTTCCTTCTCTCTGTGTGCTCTCACTGTACACCCCTTGGCATGCACTTAGAGAGACCTCAGGTGATTAAATGAACAGCCTAATGTATGGAACAAAAATAATTTGCTCCAAACCCAAACATTTACTGCTCAAAGGAAAGCTGGGTGACTCACAGCAGAATTCCCATAAGCCATTGGAGAGCAACATTGCAGAAATGTGATCACATCTGCTATTCCACCAAGTGCATTGGCAATCCCTCAGATTCCTTCTTCCTTCACAGCTCTTCTTCTTCCTTTTCCTGTTTCTCCTCCTATCTGTACCCCTCTGTGACTCTGGTGTGCAAATATCACAGGAAGTTGTCACCATTTTGAGAAAGGATTGAATGTCACTGCAGATTCCCCTGCATCAACCATGATCCCGTTCAAAATCACTCAAGCTTCATGTGTCCCAGTCCCTGAACCTCTGCTGCTGTGCCTTTGGAGAGACCATTCCAGATCTTATTGCATCCGGTTCTTGGATACTTAATTGCTTGCAGTGGGAACATGTCTGTGTCTCATTGCAAGTTATTTAGTTTTGTCTCCATGTCATCTTGCTTAGGTAGTTCTATTCTTTCCTTAGCTTTTACGCTTCTGGCAAATAACTGGTTAGAGGTCTTCTTCCACCCTAGCCTCGTTTTTGTTGCATTGAACAAGCTAAAATCCATCCCACCTTAGAAAAGTTTCAATATTTATGAGTTTTCCTTATGTGGAAATTTGTGTTGGTCTCCTCTTATCTGTGAATGAAAGTGGCTACCAAGAAATTTTTACTCTGATATATCAGTGGATATCTTTTTTTTTTTTGGTCAGTCTGCATGAGAATGGTGGCAGGAGAGTTATACTGGCACAACTGGAAAGCTCTTGAGAATCTTTGTGTATAAAATTATCAAGAAGGTTGTATAATAAAGCAGACATGCGATTGCCATGAACATCTATGATATTTCTTGGTTGTACCAAGTTTTTTGTTTCCTTGTCCCTGGCTGGAATGAACTGTTCTTGCTCTGTATATTCCTTAAGCCATTTTAGGGGAACAAGTGGTATCTTTCAAGGGAAAACCATGGACTCTTAGCAGTGGTACAGAGAGAGAAAGGATGTGACCCATCCCGTAAAAGCTAAACACCCTTGAGCTATCCCAAACTCTAGATAGGAGGGGTCACTTTAACTTTGTTGGTCTGCAAGTTGTCAGTGCAATTGGCTGTGGGAGCATCACCACAGGTCAGGCACCAGGTCAGGCTCAGGCATGGGTCCAAATTCTTCCAAGTGTTACCTCAAAATCCCTCTCTGGGACTCTGGACATGGATGGTATCACCCTCACCTCCTCATGTAGGCCATAGCTGGGAGACCTGTGCCACAGGACGTGCAGAGCAAGGGCAGGTTCATGACCATGGAGGTTCCCAGACTAAGGACCAAGGCTGCCCTGACAGTCTGCAGACCAGCCCATAAACTGGACTGTTTCCTCTCAATCAGTGGTAGCATCCAGGGATTTCTCAGTGCCAGGACATCAAAGAGGAGATTATAAGCAGCTGTCTCATGAAGCTAATTGATAGCAGGCCTTTTTATTCCACAGGGAGGTCTCTGAGGGAAACAACCCAAGGGAGGTCGAAAGGAATTAACAAAGGAGCATGGATATTCCAGAGTGTGAGGAGGGCAGAGACCACCTTCTCCCCAGGCTCTCCTCCAGGGAGCAATCTCCCAGATGGTCCAACCCCTCCTCCTTCTCTGAGGACAGAGTCCATCAGTGGACTCTGGACTGATTTGTCACACAGCATCAGGGAAATATGTCACCCAGATTGCTCATTTTATTTCAATAGTCTAGTGCAAGGGCAGGGCAGGATGTCAGTACAGGCTGGTGGATGAAGGGAGAGCAGCCCTGCAGAGAAGGACATGGGGTACTGGGAGAAAAAAAATCTAGACATGACTCAGTAATGTGCACTCACAGCCCAGTATCCTGGGCTACATTACAAGTGTGACCATCAGGTCAAGGGAGGTGATTCTCCCACTATACTTCACTCTGGTGAGATCCCACCTGGAGTTCTGGATCGAGCTCTGGGGTCCTCAACATCAGAAGGATGTGGAGTCACTGGAGGAGGTCCACAGGAGACCATCTCCTCTATGGAGACAGGCTGAGAGAATTGGTGTTGTTCAGCCTGGAGAAGTGAAGGCTCTGGGGATACCTTCTAGCACCTTCCAGTGCCTAAGGAGCCTACAGAAGAGCTGGAGCAGGACTTTGGACAAAGGGACTGTAGTGATAAGACAAGGGGGAATGGCTTCACACTGCCAGAGGGCAGGGTTAGATGGGATATTAGGAAGAAATTCCTTCCTGTGAGGGTGGTGAGAGTCAAGTTAGATGAGGCTTTCAGATACCTGATGTGTGTTTGGAAAGAGAAGATCACTAAGGTCCCTTCCAACCCAGACCATGCCATAATTATGTCATGTTACGTCACCCTACTTACTGGTAGTCATCTGAAAACTGTGGCTTAGAGTAGCAGCCATGATCCCTTGCATGTCTCCTCCACTGGGTCAGTGTAGGATATGCTGCAACTCAGCAGAATGCCTCCATGCTTGGATTTTGCAGAGAAGCAAAAGCTAACTTATTAGAGAGCATAAATGGGAATTTCCCCCCCCAGGACAATCTGAAAGTCAGTGTCCATTTGTCAAAGCAGGTTTTGATCTTGTCCAATAACTGGAAGGACTTTCTTCAAAGACAAAGTGAAATTGTCTAAGTAGAAGCATTTTGTCCTCCATTCTCATCAGCAATCAAAAGAATAGGAGACCTCTATTTCCCATTGCTTGCATCAGTTCTCTACTTCCAAATCAGCAGCCGAACTTTGTGCCCCATCCAGCATGGCTGGGGATGGAAGTGTTGACTTTGACAGCAGGCAGGGGTGCAGGGCTGAAATATTTGGTGGCATCCACACTGCTGCAAAGCATAAACATTGTCATGCAGACCTGCATGTATTTGCACTTTCAAACCTGGAAATGGCTATTCCAGATAGCAAATTGGCAGTTTAAGTGCCTGCAGGTGATTGATTGCATCTTTTGCATTGAATTGCTGTGCAATGGGGCGTTATGTAAGTGAAGAAGGAGTTAGGGAAAAAGAAAAGGAAACCATTAAGCAGAGGTTAAAATGGGAATGGAGAATAGATCCATCTGTGCAACTTCTCCCTCCTCCTTCATTGATGTAGTCATGCCAGAAGGTCCTGTGCTCTCCAATGTCAATCCAGTGTCAGTAACAACTGAAAATAAGTCATGTTTGACCTTCTTCCTGTAATATTTGGGGCATGGACTCAGCCTCCTTGGCATCTAAAAAGCACTTGCCATTTTCTTGGGTGCAGCGGCCCAAAGTAAGTGAAACATTTAAGCAGACACTGAATTTATGAGATTCCCAAGTAACTGGTGTGGATGCTGGCCAGCAAAGGAGGATTTCATTGGGCAATGCCAGTTGGAAAACCAAGCGGAAATGTCCCAGGTTTAACAGCCTCCACTTCAATCTCTACTCATAGCTCCAGGGCAGCCCATCCATGCCAAGTTTCCATGGCTTTCTTACCATGCAACCATCAGAGTGAAGCTTTGGCAGCTCTGTACTAACCTGGGGTTGACTCCTGGATCCAACACAAGTAACCTGGAAACCCTGAGCATCCTGGCTCCAGAAAGCATTTTTCTCATGCTTCAAGGCTTCCTGCTACAAGTATGTTAATTTAGGGGACTTTAAGACACTCCAGATTCCCAGATTCATAAATTCCAAGGATTACTTGACTCCCATTGCCTGAACTCTTGTGTTGCTCAGTCCAGGGAAAGCTCAGGGAATGTAGCTGGCCAAGGACTTTGCTTCTACTGCACCCTGTGGCTGGGGAGGCTTGAGAAGGAGGAGAGGGGAGACTGCCCCACACTGCAGATCTGTCTAGTGGTGGTTGACTGTTGACATGGTTGTCTCCATGGATTAACAAGCGTTTCCACATCACCTGGTAGTTGTCAGATTTCCAGGGGAACATCCCTTTTAGACAATACTGTGCACTGGAAGTTCTTATAATTAATTTTGTTAAATTTATAACTCCTTGGAAATTTTCATCCATTTTTATTGTATTCTGCTTTCTCTGTAAGAAATCAAATATCTAACCCCAAAATTTCCCACAAACCAGGTATCTGGATTTCAAGATAACTCTGTTCCTGAGCATGGATTGACACACTCTGCGAACACCAAGTGTTAATTCCATCTCATCACATTAAAATCATGGGGATTTGCACCACCGGGTTTCTGGAATTGTAGATGATTGGGAATGGAGATGATTTTGTCCCTCCCTTGTCCTCAGGTCAGAGAAATTCAATGTGGCCTATAAAATGAGCATGTGGTAGAATATTTCCATTACGTGGGAATTTCTAGTTGTCCTGGTGTTACGAAACTGTTTCCAGTGTACAAATCTGCTTTTGCTGCTTCGTGCAATTCAGCCAGTGTCTGCAACTTAAGTCTGTTCTGCATGGGTTAGCACTGCGTAAAAAGCTCTTCCACTCAACAGTAGTGTGAGTATTAACTATGTGACATAAATTCATCCTAAATCCAGTTCCTGATTAATAGCTTCAGCCTTTGCTGCCCTCTCTTTCCCAATAGCTCCCTAGCCCAAATCTTGTAACTGTTTTTCTTTATCCTAGGGCTCCCCTACACACAACATACACATTTTCACCCTTCCCTGAAGTTGAGCTAATTGTCCTAGGGTGTGAGTTGGCTGAGACTGGTTTTCCAGCAGATGCTTCCAAGCAGTATACCTTTCAAAGGAGCACAGATTATCTCATGTGTAGGTTAAAAACATGGTACATGTTATTCAGAAGTAATTATTTATCTCTAAAAATAAGATTCAGTACAAAGCCTGATTTGTTTCTATTTTTCTGGTACAGCTGGTGAATATTGCCACTTGTTAAAAATATAGCATCATTCATGGAGTGCTGGAATTTTGCCACTCTCAAACATGTGGAAAAATCTCCACATTTATGACCAGACACTTGGAACCCAATTGGAGAGATGGGCACTAATGCCATGCTCTTTGCTGTTTGCACAGAAAACCTGGTTGGCCACATTTTCAGTAGTGGTTGGACCAGATACCTCCAGAGATCCCCTAACTCGCTTATGCTATGTCTCTAAAATCAGATCCAGCTGGCAAGCCATATAAATCTGTAAAGTTATAATTGACCCAATTTGTTATACTTCAGTTATTCCACTCTCAGCCTTTTCTTCCAGCATGCTGGACCCATATCATTAGACAGCTGATGCCCACCTGTGACTCAAAATCGCAGAGAAGCTGTGTCTATACCAGCAAATTAAATGCCTGGGAAGTCCCCAGATGGTGAAAACAACTGGAAGATGATAGACTTTATGTCAGCCAGTGAGCTTTCTCAGCCTTTAAAACAGGGCAGCTGTATGCAAGCCTCCTGTTGGGAATGGGTCTTGGGATGTTCCTCTCCCACACCATTCCTTGTGCTAGTTACACAGGCCAAATCCATTCCTTTTAGCTTTCATGGAGGTGTTTGTTCCAGTGGTGGGGATGTTCATAGGCAAGCTTTGAGCTGACAATACATATGCAGCTGGGGAAAACTGGCTTGGAAGTAATGCTCCAGAAGATAGGAGCACATGTCCAGACATTTACATGGGCAGTAATACCTAAACTCTCATTGTCCTGCCTGGTGGAATTGGATTTCTTACTGTATTCACTAGAGATGTCCTAGGATGTCCCAGCTAGATTCAATTTCTACTCCAGGAAGTGGCAGGTCCTGTGTCACAGTTTCCAGTCCCATGTGAAAGTTTTGGATATCCTGTGTCATGCCAAGCAGCATGAGGTTCCTCGGCATGGGCATTGGAATTGAGCCTTTCACATCTAGAGAAGTACATTTAGGTGCTGATTTGTGAGATGAATCCTGCCCTTGAAGACCCCAATAATCTGGGTCCCAGCTGTTCTGTCTCATTGAATTTCTCTCTCTTATGCATCCTCTGTCATTCATTTCCTCTTTTTTAAACAGTTCGTTTCAGTCCAACCATGAAGGTTAACAAAGTCTAGTATTGTGGTAATACTTTGTCCATTTCCTCCATATCATTGCTTACATTTATTCCAACAACTCCACCTTCAAGTGAGCCTTGACTTCATGTATGTACCCAGGTGGACATAGTGCAGGTCTCTTGCTTCTCCTGCTCTCTGCTATAGGATCCACCACCTCCTGGTGAGATCCACAGAGCCTATCCTGGTTTTAAATGGATGTGCCACTATTAAGGAAGAACTCTGAGCTGACATTCCCATTTCTTTACCAAACCACGGCTCAGATGTGTTAGTCTTTTCATTTGTCCATGTTTTTGCCTATGCATGGATAAGGGCACGTCTGCTGAACAGCTTGCAGCTTTGCATTCCAGAAGAGAGTTTACTTGGATCTAGGATGAGTCCAGACTCAAGTTCATGCCCGGCAAGGAACTCCTCCTTTTTTGCTCAGGCATGGGCTTAATGATATTAGTAATGGCAGTATATTGATGCTTGATAATTACTTTAATATGGCATTAAAGAGGTTATCAGACCAGGGCAAGCACAGCTGAGCTTATCTGAGCTTTCAAGCTTGGGGGACAACAGGAAAAAAATACACTGGAAAAAACTCATCCCTAGAAATTAGTCATTGGGCAGTTACATGGTTGTGTGCAGTTTGAAATGAAATAAACCCTACTTTCATGGAAAATTAATCTGTGGAGTGGATTGATTAGGGCCTTCCAAGTGTAACAGAAGGATCCAAAAACACTCAGGGGTGCTAGGGAAAGCATCACCTCCAGATATCCAAGGTTAAAGGCAGAAGTGCCAAGTCTCATGTACTTTCTGTGGTTTGGGCCCCATATAGAGGAACAGGAGCCCAAACACCTTTTTTTCACCCCAACACACACAGAGTTACATTCGGACTTCAAGGAAGGGTTTAGTTCAGTTAAAAAAGCAATTTTTTTCAAACAGAAGAAGAGTTGTCTGGCTGCAAACAGTAGTTACTGCCCCATTCTCTGCTACCCTGGATCATGCACTCTGGAATTCAGAGCAGGGTATCAGCCCAGGTATGTGGCCTGATGCCTAACTGGGAGGTAGTATCCATTGGTATATCCAATTGGAAGAGCTGGGATCAGAGGACTTGTCTGCTTTCCTGGCAAGACCGATGCCAGGAGGTGAGTGAGTGTGTCACCAGGCTTAGCCCAACAGACAGCTTGGCATCCAAGGTACGCTGGGAATAAACTACCCTTATTAAGGCACTCCCCAGCAGTGGTGGCTTTCCAGACAGTGGCCAGGCCAGGCTTTGCAAAGCCTCTTAGAGCTACAGTTGACTCCTCAGCATAGCAGTCTGTGTGTGATTTTTCACAGCCTCGTGTACCCCTTTTCCAGCCATCCGGGACAAGCCCAGCACTGTGACTCCAGCTGGAGAGCTGGCACTGAGGAATATGTTTGTTGGCGTGAAGTGCTTTTCAAGATGTTTACTGAAAAAGAGCAATCTCTTTTTCTCATAGTCTGTGTTGATATGCTTCCTAGGGACACCAGAGTCTCAGGTCCCAAGCACTGCTCTTCCACACTAACATTCAGGCTTTCAGCCTCTCTCACTTTTATATCCCATAAAGCATCCTGGCCAATTCACCAGAAATGCTGTATCACCTACAAGGTATGTGACGCCTGAAGTCAAAGGAATCATCTACGGTCAAAAAAGCCACAGTAACAAAATCCCTTTGCATGGATCTGCATGTGTAGGCGTGGAAGGAACAGATACACTCTCCCTGAGAGACGTTTGAGGACAGTTTCCTTGCTTTGTCTCTGACTTATCTTCATGGGGCTGAGACATGCTCTTTGAGAGAAACTAGTATATTCTTGAGAAAACAAGAGAGCAGCTGTGATGCCATCCCATCACTCACTCTTGTCCCTGTGACCTATCTTGAAGATTTAGGCTGGTTTCTTGACATGGCTATATCTGTTTCTAAGGCTGTGAGCTGTGACTACCTCACTCCTTATGGGTCGCAGGGCCATGGCAAAGGAAAAGGCCACAGGCAGAATACTCAAGGAAATAAGGTGGAATCCTTAGCAAAAAGCCAAGGGAATAAGGTAGAAACATCGTAAGGAAAGGCATCAGGTGGAGGGAAAGGAGAAACAAGACGCTCACCTACCCACCAGCAGGAGGAGAAGCAATGCCAGGTGATGGGAACACTGGGATGAAAAACCTCCCAGCTCCTAGTGCTGACAGGACTCCCGTGTCACTAAGCAACTAGCAGAGTTTGCCAGTTGCCTGCAGGCAGGGCTGTCCTGGGTTGATTTTCCTCATTTGGGCATGGCCAGGGACAAGCATGTGTCCTTTGGCACCTGTCCCTGCAAGAGGGAAACACTACTGCAGGGACAAAAGCACAGGAGATAGTAACTGTCAGAGGCCATTTGCTTGTCCCAACAGGGAACAGAGTTTATTTTGATTGGAGCCTTTGGACAGTCTCCCCAGAGAAAGCAGGAATAAAGAGGAAGGAGAAGGGAGGTATTTATTTATAATAAGCCATTTTGGGTTTTTTGAGGTTTTTTTCTTCCCTTGATCTTGGTTATACATTTTCTGCTAGACTGAGAGAGGAAAGCTCACCGATTAGGACAAAGAGGTGCTATTAGAAAAGCTCTTTTTCACAGGCTTACATCAAGCTCTTACATCAATACATCTGTTCTTCCACCTACTTCAGGGGTACCTAGAACCACTCCCAGGTGGGCTGTGTGCCCCACAAATACAAGGCAGTATTAGCAGTCAGATATCAAACAACAGAAGGACACCTCAGGCTGCTGTCGTAGTATCAGCACAGAATGGTTTGGGTTGGAAGGAAACTTGAAGATCATCCAGTTCCACCCCTCTGCCATGGGCAGGGACAGCTTCCACTAGCCCAGGTTGCTCCAAGCCCCATCCAACCTGGCCTGGAACACTTCCAGGGATGGGGCAGCCACAGCTTCTCTGGACAACCTGTGCCAGTGCCTCACCACCCTCACAAGGAAGAATTTCTTCTTGATACCTAATCCAAACCTACCCTCAGTGTCACAGTGATTTCCTCAGCAGCACAAAAATATGCAGCTTTAATTCTGCTGGGACCTGAATCACTGTTCACTGCTGTCTCGGGGACTCTGCTCATGGCATTCACAAGGTCCTTGCAAATCTTGACATCTGTGTCAGCAAGAGGCAGCAGCTTGCTTTGAGAGGAAGGGCCCAGAAAGCCCTCTGAGGTGCTTATTTCTTCCCAGCTTTGTTTATTCTGGGTAATTACCAACACACCAAAGGATATTAGCTCTGGATGTGAGAATGCTGAGAGACTAACTGCTCTCAAATATCAACATTGTAGTTCATTGTAATTAATTAAATGTTGACATGGTCCCCAACAAGCAAAACCTTCATTATACTCAATTAAACCCCTTGACATAGATGCTTGACTCATTGTCAGTCTCTCTAATAGAGATCAAATGCATAGAAATGTAGACATCGAACCAAGGGAAAAAACTTACAGCAGGGAATAAAGGTCACTGCTATTCCCAGTTAAAGGAGTTTCTGGAACAGTTCAATTGTTTCTTAAACAGTTCTTGTCCTTATAATGTCTGAAGACCCTCTGTGGCAGAATAATTATTACAACTCTTCTATATTCAAGCCCTACTGCATTTTGGAATGGAGTTTGATAATCATAGTTGTTTGCATGGCTAGGAGGGATTGCTCTGACTCTCTACTGTGATTTACAGACACCTGCAACTCGAAGAGCCTCATTCAATATCTTCAACTCCCTCATTACTCAAAACTAGTTTCCTCCTTAGAGGCACATTCAGCATTAACTCAGGAGTGCAAATAATGGAGAGCCCATGCCTCTAGTTTTGCTTCTCCTAGTTGTTTTATATCCTTGCTATTACAAATCACTACTTTCTTTCCAGAGAAAATTTGTCTAGCTATAACTTCAAGCCATTAAATTTTTTTACCATTCTGGACTAGATTAAAGATGTTTGTTGTCAGAAACATCTCCTCCTTTATTTCACCACAATACATGAGCAAGTTACTTCAATTTCTCCTGGATAATGCCAGTAGATCAAGATCCTTTAATCTCATGCTCTAAGACAAGTTTTCCGGACCTTTGCATTGTCTCATATTGCTCCTCAGAGTATTTTCTGTCTTCTTGGCCTCTTTTCTGCACTGTGGGCACCAAAATGGGACATGATTTTCCATATGAGCGACATCCATTTTTCAGTCTTCCTTGGTCTGGTTCATCTGTTCTTGTTCTTAGCCTTTTATGATCAGAGTGTGAGCTATTATTATTAATTCTCTGTGAAATGTTACTCCTAGGTGGATTACACATTGCCTTTTTGCCAACAGCCTTGACAGCCTTTCTGTGAGGGAGGTGGCTATAAAAGTAAGTCATCAACTTGTTGCTGTAAGGAAAGATTAGTCTAAAGAACCATTTCACTAAAATATTCTCACATGCTACTGTTCAGGGTGAGCATAAATACTGATCCAGAACTGACATTATTGCTAATACATGCAATACTGGGAATCCTCATGTTCAGAAGACATTTTCATGCTTAATATCTGTGAGTTTAAAGAGAGTTCAGTTTGTAACTACCTCTAAAATCTGTGCCATGACCTTTATGTTAGGGACCATCACATGTCTTAGCTTCACCCAATAGTACAAGATATCTGTCTCTAGGCTCAAGCAATATGATAGTCTTGAAGAAGCATACAGATGGTTTCAGTTGCCAGGAAAACCACTCTTTTCTATGTTTTGAATATCTGGAGGCAATTTGTAGGGGATCTGCAATGAAGGCAAGCTCAGTCCTGCCTCACAGCAGGTGTAGAGTTTCCTTACCCAGCCATAAATTCATTGCACAAAGACAAGACTGAACAACTCTACTTGAAGACCTACTGACCAAGACATTCAGGGTTCGGTGATGGATCCCCAGACTCCTTGCCTTTAGCCAGCACTGCTGGTGAACTGCACAAGCAAACCAAGTTATATTTGGCATTTTTGTCCCTTTGACATGCGAACTCACCAAAGTGTCCTAAGAGGGAGGTGGCAAGTCAGAAACTACTTGGTGATGGTGGAAGAAGAGAAGATAACAATTTCCTGGGATTAGTCCTTTCTTGAGAGGGACTTTCCACAAAAGCAGCACTTTCCCAAGGCAGATTGGAAAGTCCACTTAGGGTCGCTTCCCTGGAATGAGAAGTAAATATGCCAAATTAGCATATCCAAAAGTTAATGAGGAGTGCACCCCATATCCCATGTCTATTACTTCTGAGCAGTGAGCGAAGATGACAGGAGGCAAAGAGACTTGTTTACCTAATGAAAAGGCAAGAGAGAGGCAGGAAGATATCTTTTGGGAGGTACTCAAATTGCCGTGAAAATTGAATGCAAATCTTGATCTTTTTCCCTTCAGGATCAGCGATTTAAAAAAAGTAGAGATAGGGCTGAGATGGAGCAGGAAGCATGTCAGTGGAGTATGAGCCTCATCACTGTAATAAGACACTTCGTGGCACCCATCTCTCCTCAGCAGAGATCCCATTGCCCTGTAGGGGCATTTAAACCAGGCAATGCAGCATGTTTTTTGCATTCTCACTCCTGAAACATCTCCTTAAAACTCCGTTTGGCTGTCCTGCTCCTGTTCACTGTACCCACAGAGCTATGACTTAACTGCATCACTGCCAAATAACCAGATAAGAGCAACCTAATGTAGTGAGTGGCATCCCTGTCCATGTCTGGGGGTTGGAACTAGATGGTCTATAAGGTCCCTTCCAACCCAAACTATTTCATGATTGTATGTATCATTAGCCATATCAAAGAGATGACATGACCCTCCCTGTGGAGATGGGGAAAAGGACTAAGAGGGATTCTTCACATCAACCAATGTAGCATTCAACAGGAGAATATATCCCTTTGAGTTAAGGGCTTCAGGAACTGTTGGGAGTGATGAGGATGTTGTTATCTCACCATTCCTGTTATATTTTTGGAGCCCATTCCACTCACCCATTGTTTTCTGAGAGGGGGAAAATTACTCCTTTTGAAGTGCAATGTTTTTAGAGCTTCATATCAGCTGAAAAATGGCTTTCAGGGCTGGGGTGAGACAGACCAACTCTTTGCTATCCCCTGAATGATTCCAGGTTGGGGGATAAGAAGGAAATATGAGTATTTTATTTTTTTGAAGCTTCCCTTCTTGTCACAGAAAAAAAAAAGTATAAAGAAAGAGAAGGCAAATGATGAGAAACTGTGGATTTTTCCATGCAAGCTAAAGCCAAAAGGGCTGTGCCTTGGAGCTGAGTGCGGAAACAGGGCAGGCGTTGGAGGATTTTCCCCTCTAAGACTGAAAAGGAATAAGAAGTTGGCTGGCTGGTCTTGAATAACTTCTCCTGAGCCTGTGAAATCAGTCATGATTTTTCATCAGAGCTGAAAATATCAACCTCCCCCATCCTTTCTTCTCCACCCTTTCCTCCATGACGCCACAGCACCGGGTCTAGCAGTGCGGAGCTCTGGAGGATGCTGTTCAGCATTCTTCGGAGCCACTGACACTGGGAGTGGGCACAGGCTGCAGTGCCAGGCTCCATGGCCAGTGACGTGCTGTCTGCCCAGTCCTGATGTAAACAGAATGTCCTTGGGACTGGCACGGTGGAAACGCACTGAGGAAGCTCCCACACTTCCCCTTGATAGTGTGTTTTCCAAATGCTGACATCTCACCACTGGCAAGTTCTCCAGACTGGGTGCCACCAGTATTCCCAGCAATCAGCCACCACAGTACACCTTTCACTGTAGCATCCTTCTAGATCAATGGTGTCACCTGTGTTTGGGTCCTGGTGAGGCTCCCCTGCCCAAGGTGAGCTCACTCTGTGCTGTAAAATTGAAGTCAGGACTTGTGCATTTTGCACTGGGGGAGATTTTTTCCCATGTTGGGTTGGGCCCAATGAAAAATTGCCTTTTTCCTTTGTGCAGCTCAGATCTGGCCTTACTGTACATAAAATGCCATGTGTTCCCAGCAGGATTCAGCCCTTCCAAGGCCTACCCTGCAGCCAAATCTGATCTACATATTTACGAGCTTGTAAACAGGACGGGGCGGGTGAGTTCACATTCTTAGAAAACCAAGTGCAGAGAAAAGAACTTCTGAGTTGGAAAAACAAAGAGTAGTCTTGGGTCCAACCCAGCAAACACAGTGGTTTTTCCAAGACTTGGATGGCTTGCTTGAGAATCATTCCCCTCCATTCCTTTTCTACAGGATTTCCCAAGCTTACTCTTTGGTTTGGGAAAAATACAATTTCCCAGAGTTTCTGGCCATAGTGTAGGCAGCTTGACAGAGAAGGGACATTTTATCCTGGAGGTGAGTTGAAGCCAGACTTTTGTTTGTAGTACCCACCAAAGAACAACAGTTGCTTACAAAAGGAGGCTTAGGGAAGCTCTTAAAAGGAGTTGCACAGTGGAAGGCAGTCAGAGGGTTCACCACCAGGTGCCACTGTCAATAAATGCAAGAAGCATTAAGTCTAGAATAATAGTTTCCAAACTGTCATCTTCAGATCTTGATAGTCCATGAAGACTTGGTAAATGGTTCATGGAAAACGAGAGTATAAGGGAGCCAGCTAGCAAAAAATTATGAGGATTAACAGTTTTGCATAGAATCACAGAATGGTTTGAGTTGGAAGAGACTTTAAAGACCATCTAGTTCCACCCCCTGCCATGGGCAGGGACACCTTCCACTAGACCAGGTTGCTCCAAGCCCCATCCAGTCTGGCCTTGAACACTTCCAGGGATGGGGCAGCCACAGCTTCTCTGGCCAACTTGTTCCAGAGCCTCACCACCCTCTGTGTAAAGAATTTCATCCTAATAACCAATCTAATTATCTCCTCTTTTAGTTCGAAATCATTTCCCCTTATCCTATCACTATCTGTTCATGTAAAATCAGTGCCTGTGGCTGAACTTTTGCCCGTGAGACGTTCTACCTAGGGCTTGCTCCCACTGAGATGGCAGCTAGTCAGCTCATCCATGAACGCTTCCCTTCCCTGCTCATACTGGCTGTGTTCCCCTGAGGTGTGCTGGAGATGCCATCGTGCAGAGAAGAGCCTCTTGGGCTCAGCCACAGCACCACCATCACGCTTGGGATGCTCCTGTTTGCAGAACGGAGAGCCATGGGAGTGCTCCTCTCTGAGTGACACACCGAGTTTTGCACTGCCCTGGAGGGAACCTAGCAACCCCACAAGGCCATTGTGTTCATTCACATCCTGAGCCAGATGGAAATTTTCTTTTTAAAGACTGCCCCAAGCATGTTTCCTCTGTTGAACCATCCAGGCAAGAATCTCGCTGTGGTCTCTAACATCAGCACATGGATTCCAGTCTCCTTCCTGCTCAGACAGCAAGGCAAGAGCTCTTGACATGTGACTCGGTTACCCTGACTTTTTCCTTCTCTCAGGAGACTTTTTTTTTTCTTCATTTGCATCTGGTAAATATGAACCTTCCTGATATCTCCCTTTGGATTTGCCAGACTGTTCAGTCTTGTCTTTTTTTTTCCAGAATTTTATTTATGTCCTTTTGCTGAGTCTCATGATTCTAAGATTTGTTTTAAAATCCCCTTTGGGGCTGGAGTCAGGCTATTATTTGTGAATCATTAAGGAACAGGCAGTTGGATACACATATATCTTTCCCAAGCACAAGAAACACTGCAAAAATGTTACCTTTAAGGGAATCTATACTAGAAGTCAGATGCAAAAAGCCTATATATTTGTCTTCTTTTTCATTTTGTGACTCATTTCAAAGTCCATCTTCCTCCTGACCCTGCTCTCTTCAGCACTGTCTGTGTCCTGAATCTGCTGCTCAACCCTTCTGCTTAGAAGATTAACCAAGCAGCTATAAAGGCTATTACAGAACAGGGCAGTGTTGAGGTGAGTTAATGGACAGCTTGGTTTGAGGACATGGAGATGACAATGTCTAACATCAAGTGTGGGGCCACCAGGGCCTCTGTACAGTCTAGTGGAAGGTGTCCCTGCCCATGGTAGGGGAGGTGGAACTAGATGGTCTTCAAGGTCCCTTCCAACCCAAATTATTCTGTGATTGTCTCATTAAAGCAGTGCCTTAACCATCTAAAAGATTTATTACAGAGTGAGCTTGGTTTACAGTCTGGTTTCAGAGCCTTTCTCCCTTTCCTCTGCATAATCCTGCCTGAGTAAAGTCCACAGAGTTTCTATTAAAAATCAAGAAGGAAAAACTCATAGAATCATAGAATACCAATTAGAAGAGACCTCAAGGGTCATCTGGTCCAACCTTTCTAGACAAGATGGCCCAGCACCTTGTCCAGCTGAATCTTAACAGTGTCTAATGTTGGGGAATCCACCACTTCCCTGGGGAGTTTATTACAATAGCTGATTGCTGATTTTGTGAAAAAGTCTGTGCAATAGGAATATCCCCGGGAGTAACTTGTACCCATTATCCCTCATCTTTTCCATGACTCCTTGTAAAAAAAGAGTCCCATCTTCTTTGCAGCCACCCTTTAAATGTGTGAACATGGTGCTAAGATCTCCTCTCAGCCTTCTTTTCTCAAGGCTGAACAAACCCAGTTCTCTCAGCCTTTACTCACATGGCAGCTTCCCGGTGCATGAATCATCTTCTGACCCCTCTCTGGACCCTCTCCAGCCTGTCCATCTCCTGCATAACAGGGACCAAAACAGAACACAGTACTCCAGGTGTGGCAAGCCCACCAGAGTGGAACTGGAGTCTGAAGCAGATGTTTTGCATTGCATACCCTGTGATGTGGCACGAGGGTATATGGAGGTCATTAAGGGTGCAAAGCCAGGTGTTGAGAGGCTGCACAGTCAAGTCCTTATGTTCTTTTGAGAATGGTCTCTGGCATGAACCATTCCCTGGACCAAATTTATCTGGCAGGGTCTGGCTGGACCATGCTAAGCAAATTAACACAATTCACAAACCAAGACTTGAAATTACTTGTGAGGTTTCTGTTAGGTAACAGCATAGATGTACCTGTGTGACTCCTCACTATGTCACCCTCCACTGGTGAAATTCTTCCAGGGATGAAAGTCCTGTCCTGCACAGGAGATAAAGCGATGCATGGGAAATTCTGGCAACTTCTCAGAGAGGACAGACCACCAGATGCTTACAACATTAAGGGTGAAATCCATCAGGTTAACCTTGGATGCTTGTGATGTAGTTGCCCATGAGCCAGAAGTCTGAGTCCAGTCATCTGAGTCCAGTCATCTGAGACCTAGTGTGATCCATCTGCCCACTACAGGCTTACACTTAGCATGAGATGCATCCCCTCATTCTCACCACAAAATCTACCATCTAAACCACTGGCTGTAAGAGGAGCCCAAGGACCTGCTCAGATAAATTCAGTTAGGTGATTCACTAAAGAGCCCCACAATTTTCAGGAAATTTGATGCCTCAGAAACATGCCCATGGCAATGATTCCCAACAGTGGTCGAGATTCATGGGATCGCTCTGAGGAAAGCTCCAATGTAAGCTTTGAGGCGAATAAATGGCAATTTTGGTCAAAGTCCTACTGATGTGCTACAAATTAGAGAAAACATTTGGAGGCATCACTAGGATCATACTCCTAGAGACTGGGGCACAGGTTTGGGGGCCACTTTGCCAGAAAATGAGCAGAACAAGGCTCTGCTGCATTATCTTTCTCTTGTAGACAGGCAAACAGCACTCAGCCCTCAACTTTGAGGTCTTGCTTTAGAGTGTTGGTGTTTTTCATAGTCTTTGACACCCCCCAGTGTGGTTTCTCCTCCCATTGCAATCTCCCCACCACTTCCAGACAAACATGCTTCCCTGGTCCCCATCACACCATAGGTTTCCCTCCCTCCCCGTGGGGACCCCTCACTCCAGGTATGCACACCCCACCATGGGCTTTGGCATGGCCATGGGCTCTGCAGAAGCACCTCTCCAACTATACCTAGGACAACACAACACTGCCTAGAAGGTCAGCAATTGACAGGAAATAAGTGACTTCTCCCTGCTTTTCTTCTCATCCAGATCAGGCTGCAGGAGTTGGAGCAAGCAGGCAATGCCTACAGGCAGAGAGGCACACAGGCAGCTCATCAGGGCTTTCATTGGAAAGCTCTTGCTTATCTGTGACATTGTTTATGGAGTCAGCTGGAAGGCTCACAGGCCTGAGGAATTCCACCCGATATCCCAACGCCATCCTCCAGGGAAAACTTTGTAGTCACTGTGAACATGCTGTCCTCCTCCCTACTCCAAGCAGCTCTGGGATCCACCCTAGGAGGGCAGTGAACTCTCTCATCACTTCAAGACATGACACCAGTTTCAATGAGGTGTTAACCCTCTAGGGATGCTGATATGCATACAGATGCCCAGCAGAGGTGTTCAGTAGAGGATGGGGCAGAAGGTCAGGAAAGTCTGGTCAGAGTCTGAGACTCTCCGTTCCACACACTGGCAGAAATCCTGTTCTTCCATAGCTTGGCAGCTGCATCAGGGATGTTGTCCATCATAGGGGCCTGGAAAGGAGCTGGCAAGAAGAGATGCAAGCTGGGTAATGAGCAGAAAGGGGAAGTTCATGATTACTTTGGATCAGATTTAACTAATTTACTTTGTTAGAGTCAGGAAAAAAAAAAAAGAATGAAGAGGCTGAGGATCAATTTAGATTAGACATAAGGAAGAAGTTTATTGCAGTAAGAGTGGTAAAACACTGGCACAGGTTGCCCAGAGAAGCTGTGGCTGCCCCATCCCTTGGAGTGTTCAATACCAGGTTGGACAGGACTTGATGTCACCTGATCTAGTGGAAGGTGTCCCTGCCCATGGCAGGGATTGGATGTGTTGACTTTTAACCCAAAGCATTCTATGATTCTATGACTTTCTTTGGCCAGGACAGTCCACAGTGAGCTTCAGCAACTATGGTACCTCTTATACCAGGGCTTTTCCTGTTCCAGCTACAATTCTGTTGCTTACTGCTCTGATACATCCTGAGGGAGTCCTCCATCCACTTCTGAACCTTTGGGGCCTCATTTGGCAGAAGGTCAAGTGATGGGACACCCGTCCCCACCACAGCCCTAATCGCATATATGGATTTCTGGAACTTCCTAACTCAAGAACAGAGTGATTTGCACCTTGGTAGATTTTTTTTTATTTTCCATGATTTTGGCCAGTCAATTTTTACCATTCAAGGCCTCCTGCTATGAATGCAATGTCCACTGCAGGGGCAACCATAGCTGAGCAACATCCTATGAGTTGAATCATCTCCTCTTCTTTGCTTTTCACCTGTCATCTGTGAGCCTCCATCTTCTGTGATGACACCTGTAAGGTCCAGCTCTCCATAAGCTATTTTTTTCCAAGGCCATTCCTGATACAAAGTCCACACCAAGCAACAATAACATCCTTGTCAGTGTGAACAGTCCTGCTGGTCCTCACATTTCCAGGTTCATGGTGGGATGGCACTGGGGCATGACTTCGCCACTTTGTTTTTCCCACCTGCTGTAACACCTGCAGTGTTTCTGTGCCATGGACTGTTCAGGACCTTTCAAAAGAAAGCTGCCTTTGCCAACTGCAGCAGAAAGCAATCTGCTCAGATTCTGGCTGTGCATTGGGAGCCAGGGCCAGAATTTGGATTGGACTGACTCCACTTTCTTTTGTGCACTTGTCTTTTTTCTTGTTTTGCTTTAAATTTTTGAGCACTGAACACTAGGACCAGCAACTCTCCAAACAATCCAGTGATATCACCTTTGAGTGAGTCATGGGGAGGGCAGGGTGGAGAAGTGCAGACAAGGAAAGATCATGAGATTGTGGTAGTTCAAACAACCTAAAAACAATGGGATGTGTGTTTGGATACATGGGGGGAAGATTGCATCCACCAGCCACCCATCAACAGGTGTCACAGTGTTGGGAAGAGATGGCTGCAGAGATTTTTATCTGGTTTTCACCAAATATGAGCAGAGTGACATTAACTAGGAACAAAAACAAAAGCATGAGCATGTAATTTATTGGCTCAACTTTTACACCACCAAAAAAATGAAGTTCAGTCTTCAGATCACATTTAGACTGTGACTTCAGTTACTTTGCAAGGGGCAAACAGGCTTTCCCTGAGCTCACCTGCAGCTTTCTTAATTTCTTAATGACCCTGGTGATAGTTATTTAGGGTTACAACAGGACCTGCAGCTCTTGCTCAGGCACAGCTCTGTCAGTAGGATTCAGCATTTGCAAGACATGGAATGATGTTTTATAAAATGCTGAAAGGTATAAAGTCCCCAAATGGACTTTAACACTCCTCTCAGCATTGCTATGACAAATTTTGATTTGTTAGGAGAAGAGAAAATTCTCAACAGGACCTCAACAAGGCAATGGAAAATAGAAAGGATGAGGCCCTGCATCCCACCCTACCTGGGAGCATCCTACACCGAGGTATAACCAGGATCCTCCATCCACCAGGAGAGTGAGCATCCCTGTGCAGATAGTCATAGTGGAGAAAGGGCACCTCAGAGGTCTGTCCCTACTCCTCAGGCTCTCTCTATGTTTCACATGTGGATTTGGCTAGTTTGGATGGAGACTTCCCTGTGGGAGTACTATCCTCAAAAGCAGCAGTCCTAGTCACGGGCAAGCTAGGTCTCCATTATCCTCTCCCTGTGAAGGCTCTGGGGTCCCAAATGCTCCAGCATGGCAGGAGCTTGCTGGATCCCAGCACAAATGCTGCAGGTAGTGTCAGTGCCCACCACACCAACACCACCCCACAGGTGAATGTCCCCAAGGTAGGCATCAAGGCCTCCTCCTTTGGAAAGAACACCAAGCTTTACCATGAAGTGTTGAGCTGGATGCCCAGGACAGGTGCCCAGACAGCTGCCTTTGAGTGACCAGGAAGAGTTCCTCTTCAAAACAAGACCAGGTTTCACTGTTTTACTCTGCCACAGGTCCTACCATAATTGTTCTCCCTCTTCTTTGATATTGCCCTGTTCTGGCTTTGATGCTTTGGGGGTCAGATCATCAAAAATGCTCTTATACTGAGGTATCAGGCTAAAGTGCTGGTGCATCACTCTGTGTTGCCATTCCTGATCTTTTACTTCCATTTTCTATTTCTGGACCTTGAATGCATCTTCCTGTGTTTCCTGAGCTCTTCAAGTGTCCATCACTCAATACCATCTTCCACACATTCTAACAACATCTATGCTCCTATATATCTGTTACAAAGCCCAGCCCAAATCCCTCCCTCCCTCAAAGTGGTGTTGAATATTCATGTGTATGAAAGCAAGAGCTAATTTCTTCCATTCTTTACTCATTCCCTAAATAAGACCCCACAATCCTTCCTTATGTGCAGCCTCCCTGTGCCCATCAAGAGCCTGATGCTTTGTCATGTGCAAAGTTACCAGCCAAGGAGTTTCTGGGGACTCCCTGCCTAGTTCTGTTCATTGCAGTGTGACAAACTGAGGAAACTGTGGATGCACTCAGGACACGTCCCTTCCACCGGCACACTTATTTGCATGGTAATGAGGATGGTAATGAGCCCCTTGTCTTCAGATGTACACAAGGTTCTAGTGGGTGACAACCAGCCAAAGTTTAAATTCAGAGAATTCATAGCTTCTTTTTCTTTTCAATTTGTGTTTTCTGTCTGGATGCAACAGGCAAAGCATGTAGTACAGAAAATGCATTGTGCAATGAACTGCTAAACTCTAGATATAAGTTATTTTAGCAACCATCAGGCATTTTAAGCAAGCACCAATCTCTTAAGTAGCTTTGGCTCAAGCAGCAATTACTAGTTGAATTTAAAAAGAGACCCTTCTTTTATTTGCTTTGTTACCATAGCTTTTTGTTTTCTTTTCCTGTCTCTTAAAGCTCAAAAATGCTGCATAAAGCTGCAGCTCCTCTGAGAACCCAGAGCACTGCATACAGGGTTCACAGCTACACTGTGAAAGAGTTCATGGTAATTAGCCCCTTTCTCCAGTGGGGACTCTGAGGCACAGAGCCTCTCCCCAACAACATAATGAGCAGGATCTTGTGCTTAATGAAATCCTTCACCTGTCTTTGCCCCAAATATTCACACTGAGCTATGACAGGGTCAAGGAGGGACAATGCAGTGTCCTAGGGCTGAGAGCCAGGGATCACCTTGCAGAGAGCTCAGTGCTCTGGGTAGAGTCTGGACCCCAGTTGGAATCATAGAATCATTGAATTATAAAAAGGTTTGGGTTGGAAGGGACCTTAAAGCCTCCCTAATTCCAGGCTATGGGCAGGGTCACCTTCCACTAGCCCAGGTTGCTCCAAGCCCCATCCAACCTGGCCTGGAACACTTCCAGGGATGGAGCAACCGCAGCTTCTCTGGGCAACCTGTGCCAGTGCCTCAACACCCTCACAGGGAACAATTTATTCCCAATATCTAATCTAACCCTGCCCTCTGGCACTGTGAAGCAATTCTTTCTTGTCCTGTCACTCCAGGCCCTTGTCCAAAGTCCCTCCCCAGCTCACTTGGAGCCCCTTTAGGCACTGGAAGGTGCTAGAAGGTCTCCCCTGAGCCTTCTCTTCTCCAGGCTGAACAATCCCAATTCTCTCAGGGTGTCTCCATGGGGAATGAAGAGACAATACTGGGCAGGAAAACAGACCCAACCACTATTGCCAAGACCTGAGTCTGAGGAGAGGAATTGATGCCAAGCTTGGAAAGCCACTGCTGATCCACATTGCCTGAAGCATCGATAGTTCCTATTGGTCCAGAGTGGTAGGTTGGGGGCAGTGTGAGAAAGGGGGACAGCTCAAAGCTATGGCTGGATGGAGAACAGAGGAGATGCTACATGCAGTGCAAAGAGGGATGGTCCCAGCACCACTGGGGTGTTTTAAAGCTCCTGGCTGTCACTCAGGGCGCTGTTCCTACTGGGCTTTTAATTGTGATGGTTCAAGCAGCCTAGAGCCAACCTATAAATCTCACCACGGACCCTGAAAGAGTAAATTCCTGTAATCAAAAGCAACCAAGGTGGGGTCATTGCCTCCACAAAACCTAATCCTGTTGTTACTGCTCTGTTCAAAGCCATTGACTACACCACCAGCAGCTGCTCATTAAGCTGCAAATGCCATTATTTTCCACAAAGGCCCTGGGTCTTCCTAGCACATCAGTGCTGCTTCCTGTCCTTGTTCAGTGCCTCCACTTGTATTGACAGCCAGAGTGTACTCCAGCCTGACTTGGGTAGGCCTTCAGCAGATAGTTAAGCTGCATGTTTTCATCTATGTTTTCCCTGCCCACCCATCAGAACATGCTGGGATCTGTCTGTCTTCTCCCACATACCCCTGATGGAGCAACCCACATACCTAATGTTGAGTCTGGCTGTAATTTCTCCACTTTTTAGGGATAGGTATAAGAAAGCTTTGCTGGAACCAGTGCTCTTGGTTTTCTGGATGATGGTTTTCCTCCAACAAACAGCCTGGGGAGATTTTGTGTAGTGTCAGCCACAAATTTCTGGCTCCTGGCACCTGTTTTAGTGTTTTGACACCAGGCTTTTGAGCACAGGGAAAATAATAATGATATCCAGAGTTAATGTTATTTACTAAAATACAAATTAACGCTCAGTCACATGGTGGCAGATTTGTCATCCAGAGCTAAAATTAAAAGAAATTAAGGCTGAGTCAGAAAGTTATTTCAGATCTGAGTGGGGAATGCTAAGTGATGAGGACATGTGGGAGCAACACTGACATCTTCTGGCTCCAAAAAAAAATTCTCCAATTTATAAGCCAAGAAAAGCTCCCGGAACCTCTAGTGCAAAAGCCTAAATAGATGTTGGGGTGCACAAGAGAGATTACAAATCAGGGACAAGTGTTGGGGCAGTGGATATTTGGACAGAGGGCGTGTGACACTGATGACACAAAATATATGAGTGGAGGAGGTTAAGGGGTGTTGTTCTTCTCTCAGTGCATGTGACAGGGCTGTATCCAGCCTTTTAGGTTGCAGTGGTGACCAGTGCAGTGCAACACATAGGAAGAGGCAGGCATCAAGAACTGATCCATGCTGATCAGCTCAGCACCATTTTCCCCTGTCTGATGTGGAATGGGACAGGGCTTGGCTGCCTTGTGCTGATAAATCAGGGAGGCATGGGAACCACTGAACCTGTTCCCCAAAGTGATGCCCTCAACCCCTGCTATCGGGTCTCAGTCCAGCCCTCTGGTGTGGAAGTTACCTCTTGGGTGCAAGTCTCCTGTATCCTTTCAGAGCAGGATGGCTGAACCCACAGCAAGGTAAACAGTTTTGGCCATGGGAATGTTGGATTCTGCACCAGGACTTACTCCACTGGAGTGCATCCCCTTCAAAGCACAGTGCACATTGAATTTTCAGAGTGGGAGGTGTTAGATGGATGTTTATATGGAGAAAGGTGCAAGAAAAATCCTCCATCCCCACCATCCCTGTGTAGATCCTGCAGCAATTAACAGCCTCCTGCAAGGTATATGGGCTTGCCGCAATGGCTCACAGCTGATTTGAAGGTGCTGGATTCATTGCTAGGAGCACTTTGGCAGTGGGGGCTAGGAGCCTCCTGCCAAATTCATAGTATCATCCATCATTATCACTTCAGGATGTATGTCTTCCAGTCCTGCAGGGGCCAGATCTTCACTCTGGTGGCAACAGTGTTGCTAGCCAAGGACTTAATAGCAGAATCACAGAACAGTTTGGGTTGGAAGAGGTCTTAAAGCTCCTCTAGCTCCAACCCCCTGCAATGGGCAGGGACACCTTGCACTAAACCAGGTTGCTTCAAGCCCTATCCAACCTGGCACTGAACACTTCCATGGCTGGAACAGCCACAGCTTTTCTGGGCAACATGTGCCACTGCCTTGCCGCCCATCACACCTTCAGCCTTCTCTACACATCTCACCCCTTCCAGACTGGACTGACCACCACCCTTGTTACCTTACCCTGTCATACCCTTCCCCTTCCTCTAACCATATTTCTTTTAATCTCTTCCAAGGTTCTTTCTTCCCATCTCTGAAGCCCTCTGAAATTGTCTTCAAGATCATCTTCTGGCTGGGATACTTCAATAGCTGTGTGAACCCAATCATCTACCCATGCTCCAGCAAGGAGTTCAAGCGAGCGTTCATCAGGCTGCTCAAGTGCCAATGCCACCGGAGGAGACGTCCCATCTGGCGTGTCTATGACCACCACTGGAAAGGGGCCTCTGTCAACAGCTCAGTGCAAGACTCTGAGACAGATCTGAGGCCCAGGATTAACACCCTGAACAGCTCCTTCATATTTAACTCCTCCTTCCAGGAGAGAGACAGTAAGAGGCGAACACTCAGCTTCAAGGGCTGGAAAATGCTCACTCCTTTCCAGAAACCAGCGTCCACCCAGCTGAAGGAGAAGATGAACAGCCTTTCTAACAAAATCCGGGGTGGCTCCAGCAAAGCGGGGGTGACAGCCACCTACAAAACAGAGGTGGAGTCTGTCTCTATTGGGATCCCTCATGATTTCACAGAAACCATTGACTATCAAACCCATGACTTGACAGACTGCTGTGGGCTGCGAGAAACAGACATTTGAAGCCTCTGGGACAGCTCTTGATGGTTTCTTTAGAGGTATCTAGCAGAAATGTGGATGGATACCATCTGTGGGTCTGTCAGGCAGACTGGAAGCAGCAATCAGGTATAAAATGCAGTTGTCCAAAGGTTATCCAAGCATCCCCCACATGGAGCTCAGCCCATTCCATGGGATTATGGGTTCCTCAAGTAAGACCCAATGGCATATCCCGTTTTAATGAGCCCCAGCAGGAGGGGAAGATGTGGGGTGGATATGGTCACAGGACAAAAGCTGTCTCCTCCAGTGGATGGTTATCTTTGCCTTTGGAAGAAGCCGTGCAATTAAGGGAAACCAGGATGTCTCCTTTGCCTTAAGAACACCACCATGAAATCAAATGGAAAGAACAAACCCCCAAAGTTGCCACCCCTGCCTTAGTACATGTGATCATGTTTCCATCCAGATGCAGTTTCCAGGAAGGACACTGCCAAGCAGTGTCTGGCATCTGATCCTTTATATGGTGGGTTGGGATCTTGTGGGTCTACAGGGCTGGAGAGGACCTCCAGCTGAAGCCTTGGCTTTGGAGGGTGAGCAGCCTAGAGTAGTCCCAAGAAGAGTGAGAGGATCCTGGCTCTTAGTCATCATCTCTGCAGTGGTCAAAGCTTTGCCCCTTCCATGTAACTTAGTTTTAGGCCAGAGGAGTAATCCAGGTGTGTACACAGACACCAATGTGAGTGCAGGTCTCTCTCCTCTAATTCCAGCCTGTGAAGCATTTCTCATTTCACTTTCCATTGAAACACTTGCAATCCACCTTGCTTTAGTGCACATCCATCTGTGATACAGAAAGAAAAGTACTCCTTTTGCTGTTGGTTGTCCCCAACTTTCTGTGCCCTTCTTGCTCTAGCTGTTTCTCTCAAAAAATGTGGGATAAAGCTGCATTCCAGGGGCTTCGCACAGGAAGAAAGGAAATGGCCTCAAGTTGTGCCAGGTGAGGTTTAGATTATATATTAGAAAAAAATTCTCCACAGAAAGTGTGGTCAGGCACTGGCACAGGCTTACCAGGGAAGTGGTGGAGTCACCATCCCTGGGAGTGTCCAAAAGGCATGTGAATGTGGCACTTGTGGACATGTTTTAGTGGCAAACAGTGGTGCTGGTTTAATGGTTGGACTCAATGATCTCAGAGGTCTTTTCCAACCTTAATGATTCAATGATTCAGGTCCTCAGCTAGCCTGCACTGTGGCCCAGGAAATTTGGGATGGCTGAGTTTGGAAGGTGTTTCTACTACCCATGGAGTCAAAGCTAAAATGGAGCTGATGTGCCGCTGGAGCTCCCTTGGGTAGATGCATCTTCTCATGCCTATGACTCTCCTTCCAAGGGATTTCCCACATACCTGATACATAAAACCTTTGGTGGCTACCAACAATTGCCCTTGGTTGTGTCCATTAACGTGGTCAAAAGCATTGTCAATAAGGATTGTGCTTTTTTCCCTGCTCAGAGTCCCAGAGTGTGAGCTCCCCTCAGGAGGGCTCCATGGCCTCCTCCAGGGACCTCAAGGGAGCTGGAGCCATGACAGACCCATCTTGGCCAGACAACATAGAAAATGGTAACTCAAGCTCTACTTGGCCATGTATTGCAGGCATTGGTTTCAAAATTCAGACTGGTTCAAATTTCAGATAATGACTCATGAAGAGCAATCATCAGTTTAAGTAAGCTGTGGGAGATGAAAGACTCTGAGGCACAGCAGAGAGAATGACACATTTATGTCTGCTGTTCATTTGCTTTAAGAGAAAACAAAACAGAAGAAGATTTGGAATTCTTTTATTTTTTACTTTTTTACACAGTGTATACTGAGACATGGTATCAGGAGTTGGCCCTATCTCAACACCTTTAACACCTTTACTCAATGCAGGACTCCAAACTGGACAAATTATTGCACAAATACCAGCAGATTTTGTCCAAATATTTCCCTCCCAGCAGAAAATCCTACCAAAGCACATGGGCAACACTGCACTTACACTGAACCCAGACTCATTACCACCTGCTTGTTCTCCAGTGTCTGCAAAACCAGCCAGAGATTGCCATCTGGAGATGTTAAACCCCACCAAAGCAGGGACCCAACACCCCATGGAAAATTCTGTGGGGAAATACATCCTTTTTTTCCCCTGTTTCTTTGGCTTCTGAGGGAAACAAGACCCTACAGTGATGATGGGGTGACACAGAAGGTCATTTTTCAGTGTAAGGACTGCAGCTGCCACTGGTTTCCTGGGTGTTTCGGGGATCCCTGTAGGAGGTGATACTTGGAAGGTCACAGTGAATCATTACTCCTCCCACCCCCACCCATCGCCCAGGGAGCCACATTTTGGACCCTGGTGACATTGCTTTGGAGGTCTAACACATGCTAGTACATAATGTAGGCAATCTGGGGGCACAGATTAGGATCAGATGATACAGATATCGTAAGTGAAAGTCTATTCAAGGGGGAAGACAGATATTTGCCATTAAACACTCTCTGATGCTCAGGAGCAGATTTATCTGGTGTGTCTCCACAGCCAGACACCCACACCACATGGAAACTTCTGCATCCATGACCATATAATAGATATACACAATTTGCTTTATTATATATACATGGCATCTCCAAAATACCAGACATTCTCCTACAAGTGGGCAAACATCCTCCTATAAATGAAGATTTAGCAATTCCTGGCAAGCAGTTCATTCCCATAAATGAGTTGACATTTTTGCTTACACCTCTCCCTGATCTTTTGCATATACCTCTTTCTTTTTTTCCAGTTTTGAAATATTTACGTTGACAACCTCTAGCCCCTTGCAAACATCCAGAAGGGAGAAAGGTTAGTCTGGAGGTTTGTTGCCCCTCCATCCCAAGTTTTTACAGACCTACAGGGAAGAAATAAGGTCTGTTTAAGCACACACATGCACACAGAAACACATGCACCCAAATTCTGGCTCAGTTACTTACCTTATCTGATCTGGCCCCAAGAGATGCCCTAGAAGGTGCTGTAGGAAAGCCTTGAGCATTACTGAGCTGCATTCAGGCAAAATAATTGTTTCTCACCTAAGCCAGAGCTCCTCTTTCATTTAGCATCTTGCAGCAGATGCAGTGCCAGAACTGGACTCTGAGACTGCTCATGGAAAGCTTCATTTAGAGTAGACAGAGCTGCCTTTGCTGGCAGGGGGGAAGGACAATGTTGTGTGAAATATGGCCTGAGCATCTAAAATTGATCATTGCTCTTTGAATCCCTTAATCTCCAAGTTAACCCTAGTTTGAAATATTGAGCTTAGACCTTCAGAAGGTAAATTCAGTCTGATCCCACTGACTTCTCTTGGCCCACAAGGGTGAGACCAACTGAGGGTATGGCCCTATTTCTCCAATTTTGCCACACAGGCCATTTCCCAAAGCACCTGTACCTTGGTTATATGGCAGATCTCACATTGTTGCACTGGCTCTGTGTCACTATTGCATTGTCAGACCTTGCTGCTTCAAGAAACCAAGTGTTGAGGATGGATGACAAAATTTTATGTCACTTTGGGACTCTCATGAGTCCATGAGGGAAGGAAGGTCCCTGTCAGCCTGAGCTGGACTGCAGTTGGGTTGCATTACTATTGTTTACAGTGTGTATATAAGTGTACATTTTCTTTAGCAGACATTGGAATTTTTTATGTATAGATTTTTATTTTTCATCCCCAGATGTATTTATTAGCCAGAGTATTTCTGTTTTGTGTTTCAGGTTCTGTCAGATTGATGTAAGCTCTATGAAACAGAATGCACATATTTTTGTTTGTTTGTACCAAATACATGCACAAACCTGTCTAAAACATTGCTGTGAATTCTTGTTGTGTCTGATTTTTTAAAACAAGGGTAGTAGGGGTTGAGAGAAGGAGAAGAAAAACCTGCAAATTACCCACTCTTGGTTATTTCTGAACGATTTAATTTTTTGCAATTTCACAAGGATAATCTTCCCCACATGCAAGAATTTATGATAAAAGCAAGTCAGGAGAGTCAGTTTCTCGCCACACAGGGATGAAGAGGTCATATCAGCCACATCAAGAGAGTAGGTTTAGATTGGATGTTAAGAGGAAATTCTTGGCACAGATAAGGGTGGTGAGGCACTGGCACAGGTTGTCCAGAGAAGCTGAGGATTCCCATCCCTGGGAGTGTTCCAGGCCAGGTTGGATGGGACTTGGAGCAGCCTGGTCTAGTGGAAGGTGTCCCTGCCCATGGCAGGGGGTTGGAACTGGATGGTCTTTAGGGTCCCTTCCAACCCAAACCATTTCAAAGGCAAAGGCAAAAGGAAAAATGAAAATGAGGTATAATATGAAAGCATTGGATTAATATTTGATAGCAGTCAGAGGTGAAAACTGCATTAGGGAATTTGGGGAAAGAAATGGAGAATGGAAGAGATGGAGAATGGCCTTGAATTTTTAACCATGGTCTAAGTACTTCTATAATGTGTGTGTAATTAAACTACTGCTTGTTTTGCTGCTTAGTCCAGCTCAAAAAGGATAGAATGGACCCAGACTGGACCAAAGATACAGGATAGTTTCCATCTGAAGAACAATTAAATTAAAGGGCACTTTCCTGAGAAACAGAGGTGACTGGGGAAGGACACAATGGAAGTCTATAAAATCAGGAGTGTTGGGAAGGAGATGAGTACTGGATGACTGTTCACTGTGTTTCAAAGTATAAGAACTAAATGACATCAAACCCAATTATCAAAATGAACAAAATGAGGCAATTCTTCACACAGCACATTTTTAAATGGTGAAACTCATCACCACGAGATATTGCATCTGCCAAACGTCTATAGGGGTTAGAACAGCAATTAGGTGCCTTGGTGACAGATAAGTCAATCAAGGGCTGTTGGAAACATTTATATAATCTCTGAGCTGAGAAATCCCTGAGGCAGCAATTGCTGTCAGCTGGGAGAATATTTCAAGGATATTTGACTGTTGTCTTTTTCTTTCCCCCTCTTCCCTCTGAAGTTTCTATCATGGGAGATGGGACTCAGATAGAAGGACCCAGGCTCTGAACTAGTCCAGCCCTCCCTGTGTCCCCTTCATCTGCACACTGGGCAGCTCATCCATGCCACAGTTACATCATTCATTGCCCTGCCCACAGGCTAAAATGAGAAAATGAACTGCGAATTCAAGGTTAGCCTCCAGTGCACATTGAGGTCATATGATTTTGCCATCACTGTGTGCCAGTTCCTGCTGGGAAATCTCAGTTACCACTCAGAAATTGAAAAGCATCCCCTCAATAAACTGACTTTTACGATCTTTCCCCAGGACAGGGATTGTAGCTGGGCTGGGAGTTGTCTAGAGATTTCCCAAGAAACTGTGCAAAGGTTTCCTTTCTTTTTTTCACTTTCAGACCTCTAAATGTCCCTCCATGGAGACACACATCATGAAGAGTGACATTAATGACTCTGGCAAGTAGGTTTGCCTTTTCTAGGTACTTTAGGTGGGATTCAGCTCATGGATTAATGCATATCCCTTCCCATAATGTGTCCATGAATGAGACAGATGCTTAAACTCCATTATAAAGATCTAGAACAACAAAAAATAATGATAGTATTTGCCTGATTATAGGTGTTTTGTGCCATTTGAGCCATCCTAGGCTACCTGAGACATCTGCACATGGCCAGGAAATAGGACAGAAAACCTGTTGTGCAAAACTGACTCATGGCAGAAGGACCTGATCTGGGAACTGGGAGCAGAAGTAAATGTTGGACAAAAAACAGACCCAAAGTGAAGGTCTGATCCCTCCTTTTTTCCTCAGGGAA